>NW_022884141.1:0-14727 GCF_011952255.1 Bombus vosnesenskii | reverse complement strand
AATGTCGCCGTATGTGCAACCCCCGATCAAAGACGAATTCGAATTTTCCGACTCTCGTCCAACCAGTACAAATAAGAGGAAGCAGTCGCGAGCGAGTCAGTTATTATTCGAGTTTCACGAGTTATTAACGGTAATTAACGGAGTTATACGAGTTATAGAGTCATTTGCAAGCAATCATACACTGTCTTTGCGAATACGTTTGTACGCGTCGTATATTTATATTTAAATTTATATTTGTCGGAGATAAGAGGACACCGGTGCCTTCCCTCTGAAACCTCGGGAAAATCCATAACATTGTAATTAAAATCTACAGTTGTAATTAAACGATTTGCCGTCATTGTACCCAATTGTATTTGTTTGAGATTTGTGACAATGAGCTTGGGCTCAAGGCGACAATCAGTCGCCGAACGTAGCCGCGGTCAACGGGACGAACCCTCCGTCTAACAAAGGCATTGAGTAATTTTATAGCTCTCCTTTCACTCGGTGTCGGTGAAACCGCGTCGATGAAATGATTGTCAGTAATTTAAAGATAACCCAATTTATTGATCTGTCTCCCCTTCATGGCGTTGTACGTCTCTCTATAACATATTCTACCTCTGAGGGCTGAAAAATTTAACTTGGTCTCACTGAACTGGACTGTAAGTAAGAAAATTGAAATGCAAAATCCACGTGTGAGCGCAACGGTTTAGATGGAAAGTTCGATAGGACAATTATGTATATTAGCCTGAAAGAAAGCTCGTGGCCTCGCACGCAACACGTAATTTCCCTCGCTGAAATAATCCTATTACAACGATACGATTTAAAATTTTCCTTAACAGACCTCGCAATGTAATTCTTCATCTACAATTTTTTATTCGGCCTGAAACAAGAGACTTTCGAAGCTTTATAGAGTCTCGCGAATCTAAAAGTCAGGTTCCAACGTATTTTCGCGTCTTATTCTATAATACTGAAGACATTAAAGGTGTTAACGATTATTGTCTCACTATGTACGTACATCAAACGAGTACTTACGTAAGAGACGAATAGAAATGGAAACAGCCGAGAATAATTGAAGATAATTTGAATACGTTCCAGGCTATAATACAATTTCTCGTGAACCGTAATTGATTCGCAGAAGGGAATTGCTGCTTCTCACGACTAGCAAAGTGTTTCGCAAAAAAAAAAAAAAAAAAAAAGAAAAATGGTATCGGAAGGATAGAAAAAAAGCGATGGCCTACATCAAGCAATCTTCATGCCGATAATGCATTTATAACTCTGCACTGTAACTCTAATTTTATTAAATTCAAAATGAATCATTTATAAACTGAACCGGAATATAAAATTTTATTCCGCAAAAATCATAAAGTTGAAAGTTAGGAACGAATAACAAATGAATAACCTAGTTTCATTAAAAGGCACGTGTACGCCAATCCGCGTAATAACTTTGACACTCCAATTATTATAAAATATGTATCCTTAAGGGATTTTTTTGCGCGAAAGCAAAATACTTTTCATACGTGCAACTGAATAAATGGGGCGTGATTTTCAATATTTCTTTTTCTAGAATTTATAACAAAGTAACTTTTTCACAAATGTTTTCGCTAACATTTTTACAACGTAAATGTCTTCTTTTGTAATTAATAATTTCAACATTTCTCTGAACAGTTTCGTTGTGATAAAAAAAATATACAAAGATTATGACGTGCTTGTTTAAAAATATTTATACGGAACAAGACTTTGAATTTGTCAGACCAATCGTTCTAACGAACGAATAAATTAAACGACTCGTAACAAAAAATTATTCCTGTCCATGTTTCTCTTTGTAAAAGTAATTCAAGGCAAGTTAGATGAATCGCTGTGTACCCTATTCGCGTAGCATGTGCTTTAACGACCAGCGTGCAAGCGTTAACGGTGTGCTTTAGTTTCTCTCTGGTTGTGTTAAGTGTTTAAGTAATGAGCATATACTCACTACGGGTGGTTTGCATGAGATCACCTGGCACCACTTCGGCTTCGAATGATAGCAGATGCAGAGACTGCAAACCGCAGGTCCCGGCACAAGCATAAGACCATGTCGAATGGTTTCTCCTTGAAAGTCAGTACTGTTGTCGTCTATAGCATCTGAAGACGATTCTCAGCTTGAATATCTTTGCCATTCGACGGTCGTACGCGCAGTTACGTTAACCGTTTCAACGCCACTCAGCGTGATCATGCTGTACGCGTAGTGTGGTGAACTGTGTCGCGATGTTTGGTTACGGTTGTCAATTCACAACGCGCTCGGTTCCGAACGTAGCTTGCCGCTAGTCTATCAGAGTTTCCTCTCGTAATTACTTTTCTTTCAAATAATCGTAAACCAAATAAAGAAAAAACTAATGTATAAATTACCTCTTGAATTGGAAAACCAATTACAGAACGTCACACAAACAAAAGGTAAAGCACGAATATTTGGCAACCTTTTGACTCTTTAGTGTAACGTTTCTGATATAGCTGATGAAGTGAAGCGTGAACGCGTTGAACGGTATGTTTCGACAAAAAAAAAGAGCAGTGCAATCGAGTTGATCGGCACTTCTCGTAAATAAATAAACGAAGCGCTATTGCGCTTCATGGTACAATCCGATACGGATTTTTAAAACATCCCTGATACTGAAACGGCTAATAGCGTTACGAAAACGATCGTGCCAGGAAATTTTTGTTCGGATCCGCAACGGATCCGCATTGCGGCTGCCACGATGCTTCTACGTAGCATTGATGCTTCATCGATGAAGAACGATTGAAATTGGATATTCGATTTCTTACTGGGGAGAGAGTTTTCATATCGTGTTTACTGTTTCACTTCGCAAGTGTGCTTTACAGTATACGTTAGAACTTGAAATCGAGCTATTTGAGTTAAAGTCGCTTGAAGCTTGAAATGACGTTTAAAGGATATAAGAATAATAGAAGGCTAAAATTCAAAAGTGTATATACGTACATATACATTTCAATGAAAATAGCAGATAATCTCAAGTAAAAAAAGTAGATTCGCGCTAGTAAAATAGTTTCAAAATACTTGTGAAAAGTCAAACGACTTGACTAATTAAAAATGGATGTAAGACCTTAAAGGACAAAGGCGTATAAGAGTATCAATTAAGTAACAAATTCACAGTGACAAAGAGGTTTCCAGTCGATCGAATTCAAATAAATCGGCTAATTTGAACGAAACTTTAGATGCACGAGAAGCGACACTCGTCCTCAAGGACTACGAAAGTTCTACTGGGATGAATGAAAACTTTTGTCTGACCCGGTGTGTATACACAAGATGCGCGAATCTCGAGTACAGCTTGCATTAATTAAAGTAATTGGTTGGTTTGATCAAATTAATCGGTTTAAGCAAATCACTTTGAGTCCAATTACCGGATGTCATCGATGAAATGGCGAACATCATCCAAGTAATTGATGTCCTCTGTAATTATTTGTTAATCATGCGCGGAATCAGAACGATTCGACCTCGTTCCAAAGCAAATCGTTACTAGAGTAGAGACGGGAATTAATAATTCGTGTCAATTGTTCGATCGTGTTCACAAATCCAAATGCGGTTGAGTGGCGGAAACCATTTATAACACGTCCCATACAGCATAGATCGCATACACGTCTTAGGATGTATTTTTGGTACTTATATATACTCTATATATATTCTTACTCTATATATACTTATATGTACTCTATATATATTCTCTATCTTATATATACTATAAAATATTTCGTGAAATCGCGTATTCGTGTCTACTGTCAGGGATTCTCTTTCCATAAGTCTGCGTTTTCTATATTATCTTTCTTCCTTATCAGTAGGCATTCTCACAATTTGTGATTAATACTGCTCGTACAGGAATGTTAGGTTTTTGACGTTGCAAAATTTCACGTGAAATAATAATGCCTATATATTGACTAATTTATCAATTAATTAAATCCGTGTATATCAAGTTTTCTATAATTTAGTACTTTCGTGTAACTACAGAAATTTGATGCAATATAAAACTTGATTAAAACAGCGATTCGTTAGGAAACGAGAATAATGATGCAAATATTTTTTGTAGCCATTATATAGGATTTCGATCACATAATTAATCAGTATCAACTTATCAGTCTTTAACGGAAGAACAGAAAGAAGGGCAGGCGGTACACAGACCGCAATCATGAACATTTTCATGTAGAATGTCAAACTGCCGTACATCTTCGTTAGTCGTCAAAAGTCGCGATGAGAAGCGTAAAAGAAGTCGATGAGAAGCGGTTATTTCAACAACCACTGTGTAGGTACTGCACTAGCCAGAAGTATCTGCGACAGAAATCAGAATACACTCGTTTTCGCATGGTTGGATCAATTTCGCGTGGGACTAACCTGATTGAACCTAACGCGGGATAATTGCTCAACTGACGACTTTAACCAGCCCGCTTGATTCTCTGTAAATGCTTGAAATTGACGCTTGGATTCTTTCCAGATTAACTAGCTTTGCCCCTCCCTCCCTTTATCTATTTTCTTAGATCGACTTAGACTGCCACAACATATTATCTTTCTTCTTTTCTTTTCTTTTCTTTTCTTTCCTTTTGATCTTTTAAAGCCCTAAATCGCTGGCTATTTTGTATACTATATATTTTGTACACTCAATTACTCTGTAAGTCATAAGTACATATGTTTTACAACGTTATTTGTCATATTTCAGTTAAACCCCAGAAAAGCCAGAAATATATTTGCAGCGTGTTTTAACTCGTCCCAGGCAAAGATCTCAAAAACGAGTTGCGACACAATTTAAAGCGACAAATAGCACCGCGTGTCTCGTTGTGGTAACACACGGTTCGCCAGCTTTTTAAAAGCGCTCTCCGCTTGCTTTTCCCTCTCTTCCCTGTCTCTTCGTTTTTTCTTAACGAGCAAAACCATTTTCGCGAGGACGAGAGTACGGAAATGACGTACTGGCAATTTTGTTTTGTGATAATACAAGCAGCTCGGTTTCAGTGAATTAAACTTGGGCCCAAGCTTCTACTTATCCCTACCTTCCTTTCCTTTATTTTCCCTTCTATATCGGTTTTGCGGTTTTCCACATTTCCATCACAATAAACCATGTTTTTTCTCGATTTTACATGTTAGCCAATGATTCACGGCAAAAGCGTCGACTGTAAAGATATTTGTATTTGCAATAGCAACAAGTATGTTTTCTCAAATAGAAATTATTGGGAGCGTACACGCTGGCAAAACAATTCATGAGTAGCTCGTCCTCTGCTTCTTATTTGTTTCGATACTGTTAGCAAACAAATTCATGAAACATACTGGTATAGCGTAAAATGAACATGAAAGTTTTGCGTACACTTGAGAGCTGAACTTTGGCTGTTATACGTATATTATATATATACGCACACAGTTATGTATATGTATATATATGTCGGAGATGAAAGAACACCGGAGCCTTTGGAATTTTGGATAATCCCGCAACATTGTAACCTAGAGTCTACTGTAGCTGTAATTGAACAATTGTAGTTATTCAATCCGATTGTAATTGTTCGAGAGTTGTGATAATGAGCTTGGGCTCGAGGCGACAGTCAGTCGCCGAACGTAGCCGCGGTCACGGGATGAACGCTTTGCCTAACAAAGGTATGGAGTAATTCTATAGCTCTCCTTAAAAGAAATATTCGTGGCGACACGCGACAGTAAACATTCCAACGGTTTCTGTCCCGTGGCTCGCCACACACAGACCCTATTCTTCGAGTAAGATGATTGCCAGATGTCGATGCGTCTCCGCAGTACATGTTCGGCTAGCCCGAGGGCCCGTTATAAATCTTAAGGTTTAGTTAACTAAAGTCCTTCAAACAGACAAACAGTCTTTGTCCCGACTACGGGAAGATAGGGGAGACATATTTTTCAACGAGCGGCGTCTCCCACTAGCAACTTTCCCTCGAGAGCGGCTAGCATTTTTTTTTCTAACCACCGATATGGAGATTGACCAATTAGCAGCAACGCCAATTTCCCTTACTTTCTGAACGAAGGCTTTTCTCGACGAATCCGATGATCTCGTATCCTTAGACACACCCCATTATAGTTTTCCTCTGTGGCATCATCGGGACGGGAAAGGCATTCTCGCTCGCGATCTCATTGATGAAAGGAGTAACCCTTTACGACCAGTGAATATTACGCGTCCGACTTAGATTTTGTGAGTACGTTCATCTATCATCCCGTCGACCGCGGATTCGTTATTGAACCTAGGATCATTGTCATTAGTTTCTCAGGTACCTAACTACCACGGTTACTTGTCCGGTTCTATAATAATCGTATTTACACTAGTCAGTGTCTTCTCTATTGCATAACGACAACATGTAACCCAAACGAAGATTTGTTTCACGCCCCTAACCCTAATTCTAATGTAAACCCGACATCAGAAGTGGGATCAGTGCCGGTTATAACAGTGCAAGAGCTTACGACCATCGTGCGCGAGTTAATTCCGTCGCTAGTACAAAAAATCGAGTGTGGAATCTAACAATTTTTCGACTCCGCTGCATGGTGCGCAGCTACCAATCTGATTATGGAGGAAAATCCTTTACAAAGCAGTGCCCTGAATATAATTTCAATACCGAGTGTCGAATCGACTTCTACGTAGTGGACGCGCTAACTGGTAGATCAAGCCATCCGGGTGAGTCGTTTCCATTTTACCCCGATTTCGGAGCCGAGTGTTCGCTAATTAAAGAATCCGTAGTCATGAGAATTTCTGGCAAAAGAACGATTGATATAGTAGTAATGCGAGGAATAAGAGATGTTGGTACTGAACGTATCGCTCAAATCTTGTCCGTTGCAGGTGTTAGTGGTTAGAGATAAATTTTTCATGTCCTGACTGATAGTTATTTAAAAATACGATATCGCGATTGCTCGTCAAATTTTAAGCCAAGATCTTGACGTAATATTACACAAACTAGCCTCGCTATGTGTAAAACAAAAATAATTCATGCCCGTAATAAAACCGCTAAAAACGAGATCGATGTCAATGAAGTTGACAATGAGGTACGTGGTAGTGATAAAAGTCGATTAATCTTTCTTTTCGAAAATTCAGAGATTCATCCGTTACGGGTTCCCTACGTACTCGTACAAAAAATACAGGACAGTTAGAAGTACAATTAATTGATCCTAACATCGCCGTACAAGGAGTCCTAATAGACTTCGCGAGCGCAGAGTAGTACGTGATAGAACAAGCGACTTAATTACAGCCAAAAATCATAAAGCCTAGTAATTCACCGTTCGCGAGCCCCGTGTTACTCGTGAAGACGAACAATGGTTCAGATAGATGATAGGTAGATTTTCGAGAACTAAATAAATATACGGTCGCGGATCGGTATCCTTTACCCCTCACTGCGGATCAAGTCGCGAGATTGCAAAAGCGAGATATTTTATTATTCTGGACATGGCCGGTGGGTTTCTCCAAATCCCTATTCATCCTAATTCTAGGAAGTATACAGCATTGATTACCCTCGATGAACAATTTGGATAATAAGTTGTTGTTTTCTTCGAATTCTTTTGTGCCTTTGTTCGATCCATTCTAAGTTGATCTAAGAAAATAGATAAAGGGAGGGAGGGGCAAAGCTAGTTAATCTGGAAAGAATCCAAGCGTCAATTTCAAGCATTTACAGAGAATCAAGCGGGCTGGTTAAGGTCGTGAGTTGAGCAATTATCCCGCGTTAGGTTCAATCAGGTTAGTCCCACGCGAAATTGATCCAATCATGCGAAAACGAGTGTATTCTTATTTCTGTCGCAGATACTTCTGGCTAGTGCACTTCTTTTACGCTTCTCATCGCGACTTTTGACGACTAACGAAGATGTACGGCAGTCTGACCGTCTACATGAAAATGATCATGATTGCGGTCTGTGTACCGCCTGCCCTTCTTTATGTTCTTCCGTTAAAGACTGATAAGTTGATACTGATTAATTATGCGATCGAAATCCTATATAATGGCTACAAAAAATATTTGCATCATTATTCTCGTTTCCTAATGAATCGCTGTTTTAATCAAGTTTTATATTGCATCCAATTTCTGTAGTTACACGAAAGTACTAAATTATAGAAAACTTGATATACACGGATTTAATTAATTGATAAATTAGTCAATATATAGGCATTATTATTTCACGTGAAATTTTGCAACGTCAAAAACCTAACATTCCTGTACGAGCAGTATTAATCACAAATTGTGAGAATGCCTACTGATAAGGAAGAAAGATAATATAGAAAACGCAGACTTATGGAAAGAGAATCCCTGACATTAGACACGAATACGCGATTTCACGAAATATTTTATGGTATATATAAGATAGAGAATATATATAGAGTACATATAAGTATATATAGAGTAAGAATATATATAGAGTATATATAAGTACCAAAAATACATCCTAAGACGTGTATGCGATCTACGCTGTATGGGACGTGTTATAAATGGTTTCCGCTACTCAACCGCATTTGAATTTGTGAACACGATCGAACAATTGACACGAATTATTAATTCCCGTCCCTACTCTAGTAACGATTTGCTTTGGAACGAGGTCGAATCGTTCTGATTCCGCGCATGATTAACAAATAAGTACAGAGGACATCAATTACTTGGATGGCCTTCCTGAAACTTGATCCAGTTTCGAGAAAATGAAAAATTCGTTTCTTCTCTTTGCTACCCTGTTCCTTCTTTCCTCCTTTTCCCTTTTTACATCGCTTTGTTTTACATCGCAATTTACATTTATTTGTAAAGTTTGAATCTCCTCGATATTGAAGATGTTGAAGCTGCAAGTATGTATTTCATTTTAATCCATTCGAGACCGAGATTTAATTGTAAGACGATACCTAGGTGTCGCTACGATTTGAATGTTTAGTTAGAATGATTCTGTGTTTTACTCTCTCCAGGGTATCCTTTTCATACTTTGATTTTAAATCGATGACAATCTTAAATAGTATGCCTCATATTTTTAAAATATAAAATTATATACTATGTTATTCTATAATGTAATTATGTACAGTTATATATATATATTGAAAAAAATATGAAATTAACATGATATATACATTACTACATAAGTTATATATAAAATATGTATATTATACCCTTGCCTACTGACTGATATGAATTTCTTTCGGTCTCGAATGCGTTAAAAGAGAGCGCAAAGAAGTCGAAATTACTTATTGTAATTAGTAAAACGACCTGAGAGGCAGACAGATACAAGAAAGAAGGAATATTATATTAGCGGCATTATCATGTTTTTGCTCTCTTTAAGTCTTTCATCGAGACAGACAATCTACAGGTATTAATCGACCAATTTCTCCAAGCTAATAACTTCGAATTGATGCTTATATATAAGAAGTGTTATGTGTTAATCTGTCTAAATGTTTAAAAGGTGTTATAAATTAAATGTTGTTAAACGATACGTAATTGCCTTTTGATCGTAAATTTTACTATCAAGGGGTCTTTTATGCATGCGTAATCATTGTGAATTATAACAATTTATGTGATCGATATTAAAGGTGTTTAAAAGCATGTATTTTTTTCTATATTATTATTCTCCTATATTATTATCCTATATTATTATAGCATTCCTATATTATTATAATATCCAATTACATGTTGATACACAAGATATACAGATTATTATTTATAACGTTTTGGTTTTCTTAATTGAGTTATTCATTTAGTACAAATGATAAGAAATTAGTAATAATTCACAAAAAAGGGATATTGTAGTAGAAATATTATAAAAAAAACATTTTCTGTTTTAGTGTAGAGTTACCCCTTCTTACAGACAGTGTCGTACAAATCTGCACGTCTCTGAGAAAATGTAGGTATCTGAACCCTTACTTCAACAACTTTTAGATCTGATAGAAAAAAGAAACATACGAAGTAATAAGTAATGCTTACTAATAAATTCAACAAATACAGAGGAAGATGGCTAAATCGATAAATTAACGAGACTAGAAATTAATTACACCATGGATCTCTCGCTTTTAATTTTAAGCTGTAAATTACCGATATCGGTGACTGCCATATTCTCTTGAGTTTCCAAATCGTAAAGAATCTTTCCCCAGGGATTGGTCAACTGTGTATGTCCCCATTCGACGTAACTTGCTTAAGGAACACGAGCCGGTGATATGCAGGCAACGTATAATTGATTATCATTCGCTCTGAAACGCTGAAGTAATGACCAGTGCAGTGGTCCAGTGGTCATATTGAATGCCGCTGGATATATCAGCATTTGGCAACCTGCTTGGAGAAGCAGGAAATATGAAGCCACCGAATACCAATTAACTTCGTAGTTGCACGGTTCACATTCCATCATTTCTGAATATGCGAGGACAGTCCTCTTATTGTGCTTTTAATTCTTTTATTTGTTTCCTTTTCAGCAAATATACTGGTTTTTTAAATTAAGCTTCTTTTTATACAAAGTTACAGATTATATTAATTTTATATAGAATATATTTAAGAAAGATATTTAATTTTTTGCTAGTTAAGTATTGATCGATTAAGTTACTGTACCTTTGTTCCGATAAATGCGTGCCATTTCCTCGAATCTAATATCATAGCAAATGCCAATACCTATTTTGCAGCCCTTCACATCGAACGTCGTTAGGGAGTTACCAGAAGTGAGTGAATCACTCTCTCGAAAAGTAATCTTATTAGGAATGTCAATGTCGAATAGATGTACCTAAAAATGTAGTCGCTAATTCTATTGCTGCAACTTTTGTAATTTAATATCAAAGTTACCAACTCCTAAACTTTAATTATTTATTATTTTTATTTAATAACTGACAGCGTTTTTATCACTTTCTTTTATTAAAAAATCTTATCATTTAATAATGTTTAAAAAGGAGAAAAAATAAGTATAATAATATTTTAAGTATGTGAAAAATTTATATTACATACCGGCGTTTCCGTACCTGGCCGGTAACCCGTGTTTGTGGAATTGTTGTGGTACGGGCGTATGGTACCTTCCCAGCCCCGAGGAGCCACTTCTCCACCCCGGCTGGCTTTCGCGTTTCTGCGCAAGTAATGAGCTGTTTTTCACCTTTCGGTGCTTTTGCGCGGTCAGTTCGGTATCGTGGTCTCGAAATAGTGCTGGTATGCCGGTGCTTAATTTGAGCCCGCTCTCTGGTTTCGGTGGCGTCACCACCACCGGCAGCCTTTTGCTGTTCGATGCAAAGCGAAATTTTTCAGCCACCGGCCCGTAGTTACTCTCGCCGTATTTAGGAAAGTACTCTGCATTGCAATATTTCAATTAATGAAAAATAACTGTCTTTTGTTCCAACCATAAATTAAATTGAAATGTTTGTCAGTTTTTTATTTTCTAAATTATCAAAATAACTAAGTTTTATATTTCGACTTAATTAAATATGCAATTACTTAGCTAATAGTATATATAATAAATTGTTTCTACAGGTTCAAAATGAAAAATGAATATTTAGAAATATTTAATTACGACAATGCTATTTGTGTTAGCATCAGTGGCTTGTTACTCAACGACTTTGCTAGTACTTTTGAAACATAAAGTTAGTTTTCAATTAACGCTTATACTAGAGGCGGAATTATAAATGCAAAATAATTGATAATACTAATTTATAAGTACCTAATTATTAGTATCTTAAAAAATATATTTATACAAAAATCACGATAATCATGAAAATGGAGAAATCCTATATTCTCGAATCAATTCACAATTTATTTTGTATATTAATTAGATTCCGCGCTCATCAGTACGTACTCACTGGCGACATCGAGAAAATGTATCGGCAATTCCTCGTACGACCAGAGGATCGGAAATATCAAAGGATATTATGGCGCAGCGCGAGTGGAGAAACAGAAACATATGAGATTAACACCGTAATACTCTTATCATAGAAATAGAAGCAGTCCTCAATTCCCGCCCTCTAACTTCTATCTCCACCGATCCAAATGATCTCCTAGCCCTCACTCCCGGACATTTCCTCATTGGCAATTCATTAATGTGCTTACGCGATCGAGATTTCAGGGACATTCCATCGAACCGATTCTCCAAATGGCAGCATATCCAACAGCTTAAACAACATTTTTGGAACCGCTGGCATAAGGAGTATTTGAACGAGCTAACCAACCGCAATAAATGGAGCAAGGGTGGACACAGCATCCAAAAGGGCACAATCGTCATCCTCAGAGAGGACAACGTTCCCTCCATGCATTGGCCTCTGGGCCGAGTTATCAAGATTCATCCAGGCGCCGATGGTGTCATCCGGACAGCTACAGTTCAGACGGCAAAGAGCATTTTGGATCGGGGCGTCAAAAGGCTTGTCCCACTGCCAATTCAACCCGATCTCGAGAAACCCGAACAACTAGCCACCGAGACGAAATAAGATGGGAACTTCAACCACACCTCCCTAGTTTGATCGGTACCCTCTCAACGGGGGGAGAATGTTACGCCATGCGGCTTACCATTGGTCATATTCTTAACTATCGATCGCGGCACTATAATGTCGCAGACGGATCGTCGTGTCTGCCCGGCAAACAAACATTGTAGTGGCAAGCGCATGGTTCATTAAGCAGGGCGACTTCCAGAAACGTCGACTCGTGGCCCGTATTTTGCCTCGCGTAAAAGAATGTGGCGTGATCCGAACGTAGTGGGGGTCGCCTTCCAGAAAAAACGAAAAAAATCGAAGGGCGTTCAGAACTTTTCGAGATGTCGAACCGTCAACACATGTGGTATGTCGCGCATTACTTATCAACCAAAACGCAGTTACATTTTTTTGTTCCATTTATATCTTTCTAGTTAATAAGTTGTTGAAATAAACATTAATTTATTTGTGTTAATTCTGTGGAATTTCATTGAACTACCCTTATTATCATAATCGAAATAAGGGATCGATCAGTTCGTGGCGTCGATTATTTAATCGTAACGGGAACTTACAACTCTCGTTGACGTGCTATCTCGCGATCGCGTCTCTCCGCGGACGGTCGAAACAAAATGATTCACTAAAAACTGTCCTGAATTCCTAAGAATTTATTTACCGCAAAACTGACAAAGTGTTTATTTAAAACATGAGGTTGAAGGTAGTCCTTTTCTTTCATTTCATTCATTTTCATTTTCTTTCTTAAGTATGGCTAACACAATATCTAATCAATTAAAATTTTATATTTTCACGTGAAAAGTTTCTTTAGATAATTATTATCAACATGATGACTAACTCTTACGGATTAATACGTGTCTGTAGGGCAATCCGGTGGACTTGATCGGCGTTTTACTTCGAAAGTTGAGTAATCGGTGTCGCTTTCTTACGCATCTTTGAACTGTATAAATGTTTTAAAATTGTTTGATCCAGAATGTACCACACCGGACAATCAAGAAGGCAGGTGCCTTGACTACAGAAAATGTAAACCTCCGCAAGAAATATGGCAGATACAGTACCGTACAGCCACCGATTTTTATAGACGATCAGTGTGCAGATACCAGGGCAATGTTACGATCGTTTGCTGTCCGAACGATCCAAACAAAGAGAAGAGAGAAATTTTAATAAAAACTGTGTGTAAGTATAAGGCTTTGCGACCACCATACTGTGGTTTTAGCAACGTCTCTCATACCAGGGTGGTCGATGGTAAACCAGCTGAACTTGGTACGTTTTATGGCTTTCTTTCCGATTAATAATAAGCCATTTACTGCAAAGAATGAACTTTAAAGGCATTAAACAGCACATCAATGTACATTTCAATTAGACTAAATAATAATGCTATGATTTTATCGGTGGTAACTTTACTTATTAACTTGAATTATTTCTTTCTTTTACTTCATGTTAGGAAGAGTATCTTTTTGCTTGAAATAAAAAATTGATATAGGAGTAATAATAAGGATAGAGATCAAAAACTGTTAGGGCAGAAATTACACGTTTGAACTTTATAGTTCAGTATAGTTCAAATAGAAATTATATAGAATTATTTAATAATTTGTATTCCACTGGAATAAAAATTTAATTTCTGTCTTTATCAAATCTCTATTTCAGAGTATTTGTACGTATGTACTTATCGTCTGCTGTATGATCTAATATCGAATAGGTAATAATCGTTGTTACTCGTTATGTGAGAAAAAATTATGTATATTCACAACTATGACTATTGCATTTTAGGCGCTTGGCCATGGATCGCTGCATTAGGTTTTCGTAATCCCAGAAACCCAGACAAACCACTATGGAAGTGCGGAGGTTCCCTGATATCGGCTAGGCATGTTTTGACCGCAGCACATTGTGCACATATGGATGGAATAGAAAACATACACAATCATAATATTGCCATTCTTAGATTGGTGGAGGAGGTGCCATTTTCGAGTAAGTCCTCAAATATATATATATATATATATATATATATATATATATGCTATTGAGTATTACTGAAGTATCATATCCTGAAATTTCTTACTGTACACATATATTGTGTCATAAAGCGTGTACAATTCTTTCTCATACTTTTGGTCATTCGTTTCCTGCATTTTCATTTATTTTTTTATTTTTCAGGGTACGTATATCCCATTTGTACGAAAGAGCCCTTACGAAAGAGCAACTTCGTCGGCTATAACCCCCTTGTTGCTGGATGGGGAGCATTAAGATATAGTAAGTGATATCAATTTTATAATAAAATTAAACAGTTCCAGTCTTAAATATCTTTCTTATTTTCTTCGTAGGACGACCACGACGTAATGCATTAATGGAAGTACAAATGCCAGTGATTAAGAACGCCGAATGCAAAATAGCT
>NW_022884140.1:0-15047 GCF_011952255.1 Bombus vosnesenskii | reverse complement strand
TATTTGGACGAGCTAACCAACCGCAATAAATGGAGCAAGGGTGGACACAGCATCCAAAAGGGCACAATCGTCATCCTCAGAGAGGACAACGTTCCCTCCATGCATTGACCTCTGGGCCGAGTTATCAAGGTTCATCCAGGCGCCGATGGTGTCATCCGGACAGCTACAGTTCAGACGGCAAAGAGCATTTTGGATCGGGGCGTCAAAAGGCTTGTCCCACTGCCAATTCAACCCGATCTCGAGAAACCCGAACAACTAGCCACCGAGACGAAATAAGATGGGAACTTCAACCACGCCTCCCTAGTTTGATCGGTACCCTCTCAACGGGGGGAGAATGTTACGCCATGCGGCTTACCATAGGTCATATTCTTAACTATCGATCGCGGCACTATAATGTCGCAGACGGATCGTCGCGTCTGCCCGGCAAACAAACATTGTAGTGGCAAGCGCATGGTTCATTAAGCACGGCGACTTCCAGAAACGTCGACTCGTGGCCCGTATTTTACCTCGCGTGAAAGAATGTGGCGTGATCCGAACGTAGTGGGAGTCGCCTTCCAGAAAAAACAAAAAAAATCGAAAGGCGTTCAGAACTTTTCGAGAAGTCGAACCGTCAACACATGTGGTATGTCGCGCATTACTTATCAACCAAAACGCAGTTACATTTTTTTTTGTTCCATTTATATCTTTCTAGTTAATAAGTTGTTGAAATAAACATTAATTTATTTGTGTTAATTCTGTGGAATTTCATTGAACTACCCTTATTATCACAATCGAAATAAGGGGATCGATCAGTTCGTGGCGTCGATTATTTAATCGTAACGGGAACTTACAACTCTCGTTGACGTGCTATCTCGCGATCGCGTCTCTCCGCGAACGGTCGAAACAAAATGATTCACTAAAAATTGTCCTGAATTCCTAAGAATTTATTTACCGCAAAACTGACAAAGTGTTTATTTAAAAAATGAGGTTGAAGGTAGTCCTTTTCTTTCATTTCATTCATTTTCATTTTCTTTCTTAAGTATGGCTAACACAATATCTAATCAATTAAAATTTTATATTTTCACGTGAAAAGTTTCTTTAGATAATTATTATCAACATGATGACCAACTCTTACGGATTAATACGTGTCTGTAGGGCAATCCGGTGGACTTGATCGGCTTTTTACTTCGAAAGTTGAGTAATCGGTGTCGCTTTCTTACGCATCTTTGAACTGTATAAATGTTTTAAAATTGTTTGATCCAGAATGTACCACACCGGACAATCAAGAAGGCAGGTGCCTTGACTACAGAAAATGTAAACCTCTGGAAGAAATATGGCAGATACAGTACCGTACAGCCACCGATTTTTATAGACGATCAGTGTGCAGATACCAGGGCAATGTTACGATCGTTTGCTGTCCGAACGATCCAAACCAAGAGAAGAGAGAAATTTTAATAAAAACTGTGTATAAGTATAAGGCTTTGCGACCACCATACTGTGGTTTTAGCAACGTCTCTCATACCAGGGTGGTCGATGGTAAACCAGCTGAACTTGGTACGTTTTATGGCTTTCTTTCCGATTAATAATAAGCCATTTACTGCAAAGAATGAACTTTAAAGGCATTAAACAGCACATCAATGTACATTTCAATTAGACTAAATAATAATGATTTTATCGGTAGTAACTTTACTTATTAACTTGAATTATTTCTTTCTTTTACTTCATGTTAGGAAGAGTATCTTTTTGCTTGAAATAAAAAATTGATATAGGAGTAATAATATGGATAGAGATCAAAAACTGTTAGGGCAGAAATTACACGTTTGAACTTTATAGTTCAGTATAGTCCAAATAGAAATTATATAGAATTATTTAATAATTTGTATTCCACTGGAATAAAAATTTAATTTCTGTCTTTATCAAATCTCTATTTCAGAGTATTTGTACGTATGTACTTATCGTCTGCTGTATGATCGAATATCGAATAGGTAATAATCGTTGTTACCCGTTATGTGAGAAAAAATTATGTATATTCACAACTATGACTATTGCATTTTAGGCGCTTGGCCATGGATCGCTGCATTAGGTTTTCGTAATCCCCGAAACCCAGACAAACCACTATGGAAGTGCGGAGGTTCCCTGATATCGACTAGGCATGTTTTGACCGCAGCACATTGTGCACGTATGGATGGAATAGAAAACATACACAATCATAATATTGCCATTCTTAGATTGGTGGAGGAGGTGCCATTTTCGAGTAAGTCCTCAAATATATATATATGCTATTGAGTATTACTGAAGTATCATATCCTGAAATTTTTTACTGTACACATATATTGTGTCATAAAGCGTGTACAATTCTTTCTCATACTTTTGGTCATTCGTTTCATGCATTTTCATTTATTTTTTTATTTTTCAGGGTACGTATATCCCATTTGTACGAAAGAGCCCCTATGAAAGAGCAACTTCGTCGGCTATAACCCCCTTGTTGCTGGATGGGGAGCATTAAGATATAGTAAGTGATATCAATTTTGTAATAAAATTAAACAGTTCCAGTCTTAAATATCTTTCTTATTTTCTTCGTAGGACGACCACGACGTAATGCATTAATGGAAGTACAAATGCCAGTGATTAAGAACGCCGAATGCAAAATAACTTATTCCAAATTTCCTAATGCACCTGATATCACTGATGGTATAATATGCGCCGAACATGCTCAGGGTGGAGAGGATTCTTCTACGGTAATTAAGTTACAGAGTTACTACAAACTATACGGTATCTGAAGACACGTCAATTCGAATTAACATCAAATCGACGTCTTAAACATTAAAAATAATAGATAAACACAATTTAATAGTTTTGCCCACTTCTCACACCTCGTTATGGTATTTAATCTAATTTCCTTCTAATCTTAGTTTTGCTCAAAATACACATAACATGTACGTTATAAATTGAAGTATTTCAATACACAAATCAATAGAAGATTATTACTGTATATAAGTATAATTTCAATACAATTCGATCGATATATTTCAGTATCTTTGATTAAAAATTTAACGATCCTTTCAGGCTGACCGCGGCGGACCACTGCTGATACAACATGAATTAACCTCGTATTTAATAGGTATTGTGTCTTATGCTTATAAGTGCGGCACAGCTGGGTATCCCAGCGTTTACACTAGGGTCACATCGTACCCTGACTTCATTCTCCAAGCGATGCAATAATATGATATTACTGTTCCATAAATATCATTGTGTAAAAAACGTAAAGTTGGATTTTCTTATTGTGGAGATAAGAAACAGCTCAAATTTACATTGTTTTGTACGTTACAAATTATAGGCTTAAAATGTACGAAATGTAACTTTGAAACGACACTAATTTTTTACGCACGATAACCCTCCACGACTTAGGTATGTAAAGATGATAAACGTATATTAATTCTATTAATTTGGTAATAATAAACCAACTTTCTGAGAAGTTCTGTAAATTTCGTTTCTGTTGTATCAAGAGAATAATGGAATATTCCACTTAGATCGTATACTTCTTGTATGTACGTACAAAAATTTCCGGCTAATCTAAAACACTTCATAAGATAGAGAGCTTCTGGAAATTCGGACACAGAGAGTGCATAAAATACAAGATAAGTCTCGTGTCTTTCAAAATTATTTTTTATTCGCTAAAAACGTCCTGTGTACTCATGCAATCACATGCAACCTCGAAACTTCACTTATTTTTTATCACTTTCCAATTCAATACAAAGTTTCTGCATTTTTGACTATATGTAAGAGAAATTTCCATTCAGCCAAAGGTGTACTTACAGATTATAGATTCCTATACGACTCTCAGTAAAAATTTATCCGCACTCCAGATAGTTAAAACTTCTGTCGACCGTATTGATCCATCTGCACCCTTCGTATGACGTCAATATCTGTTCAGTGCTGCTGCGCAGGTTTCTTTGTGTTACGTCAATTCGTTTGTGACCGTTGCGCGAGTAATGGCGCTTTGCAATGGTGATTTGCAGGAAAACAGTGCAGGATGCTGTGATTCGTTTCTTGTGGTCGGAGGTTATGTTTGATGCCTATATTTATCAAAGATTTAATGCACATTGTGGAGAAAGTGTTTTGTCACGAAGTGTGTTTGAATGGGCACAAAAGTTCAAAGAAGATCGCACAAGTGTTATGAAAAAACAGCTGGACGCCCGTCCACATCCACGATGACAACATTGAACGTGCTCATGAACTTATGCTCTATGGAATAGACGAATGACACTGGATAATGTGGCAAATCATTTGCAAATCAGCCACGGCTCTGCTTATGCAATAGTGCACAACAGATTTGGGTTTTAAAAAGTTTGTGCGAGATGGATGCCGAAAAAGCTGATGAAAAGGTGAAGACGACGATGCATTCGTGGTTCGCAGCTCAGCCCAAAACATTTTTTAATGAGAAAATACAAAGGTCCTTCGGCAAATGGACAAAGTGTATACAGAAATCGAGTGATTATGTCAAAAAATGATGTATGTCTTTTTTGACAATTGCTTAAAATAAATTCTACACCGACCGAGCGGGTAACTTTTTACTCACCCTCGTAAGACACTTAAATTTCCAATCTATTATGATGAATAAAAGAGCTTATACTATTAAATCTAATTGTATTTTGTTGCATGAGAGTACACGTGTATGTGATGTACATTACCTTTATATCCCCTTGAACGCTTCAATATTGCGCATATATACTATATTTTGTACAGCTTCTATAAAATTTCGTATGTTTGTTTAGGCTGTTAATCTAGAGGCTGGGGTACAAAGAAGTGGCACAATGATGTGGGCTGATGACATTTATAATTATCAAGGAATCACCC
Organism: Bombus vosnesenskii; assembly: GCF_011952255.1. NCBI lineage: Eukaryota > Metazoa > Arthropoda > Insecta > Hymenoptera > Apidae > Bombus > Bombus vosnesenskii. The sequence continues at coordinate 10,211 of NW_022884140.1, read as the reverse complement.
CTACATTCGCTCAGGTATATATCGTTGACTATAATGTATTTAACATATATGATTGTTAGAATATTAATAATTAATTTTTAATTCTATCAGAATTTTAATGAAACTGTCCCTTGGGAAGGAAGAACTGATACCTTGATATCACGGTTTGTACATCCTATATATACGACAAATTTTAGAACATTATACAACGAAGAACCAGATCGTCGTGGCCATGTGATGTGAATAAAAGGACTTGAATTTGATGATATTTTTATAATGTTAGATAACATAACTAAGTATCTTCACAGTAAGATAGGATGACATGGTTTACATGATCTTAATGTTGTTCACTTGAGTGATGATATTATAAGGAAAAGTGTAATATCACAGGTAGGATGATTCACAATTTAGAACTACTAACTCATGTATGTATTAAAAATTAAAGAAATATATTAAATTTTATAGGATATTTATGTTTAGTAACCAGTAATTCAGAGATTGGTATTCATGGTTACTATAACGAGGCTGTAGAAACGCACCCTTTCTTCTTTGCAAATCCTGTATTTATGTCTAAGCCGAAACTGGAACCTCTGAATAATTTAGATTTATTCTTGTTATTTTCTAAAATACTTATCTACAGTATACCATAAGGAATGATACCGTATCGCACCTAATCAAGTGCCTGAAGAAACATCAACAGGATATCACAGTAATCCCGTATCGACTGATATGTAAGTAAAAGTTATGTGTCATTGTTATACACAGCTATGTGTTACTGTTATACACAGTTATTTATCATTTTCTATTAATTCAGTTGTAGCCACTACAATATCTATGACACTGGTAGTAATTATGAGAACAATAATGATGTGTTCTATAAGAGGAAATGATGATTAGGAACAAAAACTTACAGGTAAGTCAAAGTATATGTTATTTGCCATTTGAAAAGAAAGTTACTAACTTGGAATGTTTTGATAAATAATAATTGTGCAAAATATATTGGATTTCAAATTTGTCAAAAATTGAAATTTAAGAAGCATTGTAATAATATAACATTAATATTTTGATTTTTCAGGAGATGTCATGCGGTGGATGGATAATATGTAAAAAATATTAAGCAGTATATGAATTTTCATATTGCGTAGAGATAACAAAATGAATTTTAAAAAATGTCGACATGGTAATAAGAAATAGCATCATGACAAAGAATATATAAACACAGTTTCATTTTTTATAAATAAAAATTTGTTGTTCCAGATTTTGAAATATAGTGAAACGTTTAATTAGTATCTTAATATCTTTAAATAATTATTATTTTAGAATCAATTGTAATTGTATCATACGTACTTTTGAATTCGTGCAAGAACATATGTTATTTTGAAGTAGTTATTATTAGGAAATTGTTAGACGCGAACAGTATGCGAAAAGTTAGTATGTAGTGTAATAATTATCAATAAAAACACAAGAATTAAATTCTTTAGGAAAAAATTTCCGGAATTTCTTATTTACACGATTATAAAGAAATCCATAATAAAAAGGAGCTGCTTTCTAATACTTCTCTTCCTTGTAATGCCTATGTTAATAATAACGAGGTTCGACTTTTTGTTTTTAGAGGGATACTGGAAAATTTGAAAGTACAGTACCATTGGGAAGAAAATCACGATATTGAAAACGATATTTGCAAGTAAATTTCCAAAAAATCTGTTTTCAAATTTTCGCTTTCTATTTCACATTAAAAGAAAGGGAGGGCTGCCTGCTTTTTCTGCAAGACAAAACAAACATTCTGAATCTCGTATCAATGAATGATGTCAATAAGTTATTTTTCTTTTCAGATTGAACAATATTCCAGATTTATTCATAATTTCATACTACGCGAAGAATAGACTTTCATAGGTATATAAAGGAAATATTAAGTATAGGAAAACTCTTTCTCGTTGTAGGTGACATATGCTTCACGGTTGAACACATGTATTTTTGAACACATATAAACGAAAAAGTACTCTTATGGAGAAAAAGAATTGATACCTTCGATTGACATTAGATAATGTATATAAACTTATGAACAATCACTATCAGTTTGTGTTTTAGGTGCACACGCAGATTTGTTGGAGTTCTTATAAAATGTACTTCCTGTACGAACGTTTTATTCTTCCAAATTTTACGATACTATGTCTCATATAATAACTATATGAATTAAACGTAATATAAATGATCCGAAAATAGACTCGAACGACATTAATTGTCTTTCTATTTATACCAATATCGAAAATACAAGTAAAGCTGGAGCAATAGTATGCAAGAATGGACTATTTATTATTTTAAACCAAATCATAGCATATTCAGAATGCACAGTAATATCATGAAACGACGAGTTTTATGTTAATTCCGACCGATTACAATACCTTTCTTTCGTTTACAAGGAACGACGAGACTGGTAGTTGCGTGATTTCCAATGCAAAAGCCGCGATATCTGCACGATAACCTAACCTCAACCGATTTTGTTGTACTATTCTTATGTGGACTTCGTTTGTACCACTTTCGTAACAAAAATAGAATACGTAGAACACAGCATTCCGTTATGCGATATTGTCGATTCCTAACATCCGAAAAATCAGAGATACTTTTTTCCCTACAGTTGTACATTTGTGTGAAAAATTACGAACGTAAAGTTGTTTGGTGCATGCACAGTCCTCCCCTCCCCTGCATTTGCGTGGACATGCTAGAAAGATTCACTTTTCCACGGTGAAACTGTATGTATTATAATTTCATTTTTACAAAGGTCGAACATCCTACTATGCATAAATTTAATATTAATATAAGCAGGTTTCCTGTTAAGTATTACATCTGACGTATAAGCACACGTGTGTACGAGCCTTGGTTTTAAATGTCTTATAGTAGACACCGAAAAGATTATTCAGTTGGATATCTGACTCAACATCAATATTTTACTAGGAGATAACATGTTAAGAACACGTTGGTGGATGGCATGGGAGATGATGAATGAAGACATACTTCTGTGAGATACATAAAATAGTAGTCAGAACGTATTTTGGCGCTTGAGGACAGCAACAGCTTTTTTTTTTATTTATTTGTTGGAATTACAATCAATTCTCCCGTTGAGAATTTTCAGTAATTTTTCTGGCGTGGCGCAGTGACATGGCTGTTTATTTACAATAAGTTAATACTTATTATAGATAGGTATAATTTATAAGTATTATAAGTAAGTGCATATGCTTAATTTGGATAATTAAATGAATCTAACGTTTAGGTCTAGCGAGTAGTGCCTCTTCAGCCTGCGAATCTGGTCCGTCGTATCGAGTAGTCCAGTGATTAGGGGGTTTCGGTGTTTCTTGACTCTTTTGCTATATCTGTCGCTATATTTTGCTATTTCCTCTTTGACTGTAGGTATCTTGAGGTCGCGATGGATGGTTTCGTTGGTAACATACCAAGGTGCGTCTATTAAGGCTCTTAGCGCTTTCGATTGGAATCGTTGTAGTATTTCGATGTTGGAGTTACTTGCTGTTCCCCATCGCTTCCTATATCCCTATATTCCGTACTTGCTTCGCTTGGTTTTTTTATAATTTTCGCAGTTACAATAAAAAATTTAATTCTTAACAGATTAAAGATTTAACCTCTTGCTTTATAGTGTACAATAATTTTTTTTTTTTGTATAGGTTATGTGATCCATAGTTTGAGTAAGTAGTACATATATATATATATATATATATATATATATATATATTTACGTGACAAGCTTTCATTTCAATCTATATTTAAGATTAATATTTTATCAGTTTCTGTTCGTAACAACATCGAAGTAGTCAATAAGTTTGAAGAGTATAATTAAGGAAGTTATGAAGCAAGAGGTTAAGAACAGATTCTGAAAGAGGTTATGTACAACTCAGTAGTACTGCTTTACATTACTTTGCGAATTACTTTTCAAGCATAAAAATAGTTTAACAGCCACTTATAGTTACTTCCTTACCATTACATTCATTAAATTCGTTTGATTTTGTAAACTAAATAACCACGCTGACCAGTCTCTTATTTAAAATAGAATTATTTTGTCATATATCCAACAGTTTACTTTCTCTTCGTAAATATTATTAATAATTTTATCAATTTCGTATACTTCCATCCTTCGTATAAGTGACAATAAATCAGAAGAGTTTCATAGCAATATTGAACAACATACAGTCAACTACAACACCATTAGATACATCCACCATACAGTCAACTACAACACCATTAGATAACAGCAATACAATAGATTATAATTTTCTACGTGTCATTGATTCATCATCATCATTTTCCATTTTTTAGCATATGTAAAAACGTATCTGACGTAATCTTACCTCGCTCTTTGAGTACAAAAATCCATTCAAATGAAACAAAGGGAAAAGAAATAAGAAAACAAACACTCAATACGAATCTTCATTACATAACTGTATGTACTCCTCGAGGTATAATTACTCAGACACGTTACAGCGTACCTTCTTCGTTCCCTGATGGCTGATGTTGATCGTTGACGTTTATAATGAAAGAATTTCGTCAACGGCGACATCTGGATCCTTGTTGAAAAATTAAAATAGCCGCAACAGCACCATTAAGCTCATCACCCAGAGTAGCTTTTGTTGCTGAGTCGTGGAGGAATTATTATCATCAACGACATAAACTTTACCAGTTCCGGTAATGTTCTTTAGATGGTCCAGGCATTCGAACTCGCAACATCGCTTTCCAAGACGAAATTTCTTGCATGTCTGTAGTAAAAAGAAATCGAATCTGGTCCGTCGTATCGAGTAGTCCAGTGATTAGGGGGTTTCGGTGTTTGTTGACTCTTTTGCTATATCTGTCGCTATATTTTGCTATTTCCTCTTTGACTGTAGGTATCTTGAGGTCGCGATGGATGGTTTCGTTGGTAACATACCAAGGTGCGTCTATTAATGCTCTTAGCGTTTTCGATTGGAATCGTTGTAGTATTTCGATGTTGGAGTTACTTGGACAGCAACAGCTGGTGATACTGTCATACACCTGCATTTATAAACTTTCGAAAATCGATGTGACCTTCAAACTTTAGTGTATTCTGTTTCACAGCACAACATGTTTCCGAAACGTACGTTTATTGTTACAATAAACTTGACTAGTGGCTCTGAAATACTATCCTTGAAAAAACAATGGGGAAATTGGAGCAAAAGCAGAAGGAAATAAACAAAGACCTTGTTGGTTCGTAAAAATAAAATATGCTACAGGAAAAACTTTTTCCAACGGATTGAGATGCGACAAGCTTTAAAAGCTATGACGCGAATCGAGCGTTTGTCTACAAGAGCGCATTTTCGGTGGATATATATGTCGGAATGACATTGGGGATAGGGTTGTCGGTGTTTGAGGAGTCTTCATTGAAGGTAGCCATCGTTGCGGTGTAACGAAGATACGATTTATTGACACAGGTATGAATAACACAGGTTTTGACAATCTACCACGGCGGTGAGACGTCCGCGACACTAGTGACAGTGGTCTCCGGTTCAATAACGAATCCGCGGCCAACGGGATGACAGATGGGCGTTCTCGCTGAATCTAAGTCTGACTCGTAAAAATAATTGCTGAGCGTAAAGACGTTACTCTTTGGTCGACGGGAGCGCGTAAAAGAATGCCCGTCCCGTCCCGATGATGCCACAGAGGAAAACTATAATGGGGTGTGTCTAAGAACACGAGATCATCGGATTCGTCGAGGAAAGCCTTCGTTTAGGAAGTAAGGGAAATTGACGTTGCTGCTAATTGGTCAATCTCCATATCGGTGGTTAGAAAAAGATGCTAGCCGCCCTCGAGGAAAAGTTGCTAGTGGGAGACGCCGCTCGTTGAAAAATAGGTCTCCCCTATTTTCCCGTAGTTGGGACAAAGACTGTTTGTCCGTTTGAAGGACTTTAGTTGACTAAATCTTAAGATTTATAACGGGCCCTCGGGCTAGCCGAACATGTACTGCGGAGACGCATCGACATCTGGCAATCATCTTACTCGAAGAATAGGGTCTGCGTGTGGCGAGCCACGGGACAGAAACCGTTGGAATGTTTACTGTCGCGTGTCGCCACGAATATTTCTTTTAAGGAGAGCTATAGAATTACTCCATACCTTTGTTAGGCAAAGCGTTCATCCCTTGACCGCGGCTACGTTGGGCGACAGACTGTCACCTCGAGCCAAAGCTCACCGTCACTAATCTCGAACAATTACAATCGGATTGAATAACTACAATTGTTCAATTACAGCTATAGTAGATTCTAGGTTACAATGTTGCGGGATTATCTAAAATTCCAAAGGCTCCGGTGTTCTTTCATCTCCGACATATAATTATATAATGACTCATTGAAAACCAGCTTTCATTTTTTGTTGATAGTATGGTAAGAAAATGTGAAGTTCGAACGCTTGTAACAATTGCCTGAGTTGCGTCATCCTTGGTTTTAGGAAAAGATAGGGAAGTCACTGAAGGGTGTCGCGGCTTCGATGTCTTTCGTAGCTGCGACGCGGAGGCCTCTCGGTTGTTCTTTGAATAATCGTCAACGTGGACGAACGTCAAAGCGAAACCACGCGAATTCGGCATTTCCGATAATACGGAACACTGTAAACGCGACTGCGTTGAATTCGTTCGATTAATTCCTAGCAGTATCTATAAACAGTGAACTTAAGGCCCCATACACAACGGCATACGCTAGGTTGTAAGAAATAATAGCTATATAAGTATGTAGCGGCGCATGAGTTAGAGAACGATGCAAATCGAGAGCGACTCATATTATTGTTTTGCCTCGTGACACTTACACAGTACATGTAACGTCAACAAATATGTGGCGGATCGGTATCAACAGGACGCCGACAGGTCGAGGCATCAACGCGGCGCAACACCTCCCGGGCGATCCGCGGGTACCAACCGCCAACACTAGAGGGCTACGACGACAACGAGTCTGTCTGTCTAACTCGCTAGCGGTCGAATATACCGAGCGATTGATATAAATACCGCACCTAACGAGACTCCCTCTACGTCTAAGGCAGGGACTACCGGGCATAGCCTTACTGACGAGTCCACCGGTAGTCCCGGGACGAAACGCACTCTCTCTCTTTTCATCCGTCACAAATATCTCCAACAGACTCAGGAAACCCTGAACCGCCTTGCACACGACACCGACTCCCAAAACAAAGGAATATGAATTCGGCACATAGGCATAAGATAAACGAACATCTAGAAGGGCTGTGTCTTGATCGAGTCTTTCAGTCTTTCGGTAACGGTCAAATCGCACACTTGTAATCCTATTATAAAATAAAGGTACCTCGAACTCTGGTTCAAGAACCCAACATTTTTTTATTATTATTTTCCCATTATTTTTACGTGACATTTTGGCGATCCTGCCAGGATCCATTCGCTTCAGTGTAAACGAAGTTACGATTTCGGTCTACGGACATTATTGAAGATCGAAGGATTCGAACTACTTGTGTTATGAACTTTGCTGTCAATAATTTACCACGGTGGACCAAATCAACGGGGCCACTGTCAGCATAGAACAAATCAACAGAACGAGTTTGACACTCAAACAACACATTTGAACGCGCCACAGAGGAAAACACCGCAAGGGAACCTCATTCTACGAACTTACGTATCAAGGTGAGAAAAGTCGGAATTCTTTTAAACAATATAGAACGCGAAAAGTTAGTTTCTCTAGTAACTCTAGCGAAGAGACAATATGAACAAGAAAGACTCAAAAGCCGAGACAAGTTTACCCTCTACAAGTGGAGTTCAAAATAAAACGGGATCACTCGATTCCTCTACCAGAGCAATTTTAGACTTAATACAGAGACAGAACGAAGAATTTCGACAACAATTTAACGAAATAAAGAATGCTTTAAAATTAGCGAACGAAGAAAATAGAAAACGCGCTAACGAAATGGAAATATTAAGTAGAAACCTCTCTCGTGTTAAACTACCACAAATAAACGTAAAATCAACTGAATTCGGTTCTATGATGACTGACGATGACGATAATATATCAGTATTAAAACACGATACTAATCCACCTCCACCTATGCCACAAAAGCCACCAACATATGTCCAACCATCCAATCCAACAGCTGGAAACTCTGGAAATCTAAAAGCTGTTTAGTATCTCCGATACTAAACGGAGAAAACGATATAAGTGTAGAAGATTTTATTCGTGAAATAAAAGAAATGAGAATGATGTGTAGCGAACAAACGTTATTATTAAAAATGATCAAAATAGAGAAAATTGTAGGAAAAGCCGCAATGACAATCCGCAATATCCATATTAACGAATTCGAAACTCTGTACGAAGGATTAAGACGTAACGTAGCTACTCAAGCATCAGTAAGAGAACACCAAGATCAGTTAAGAGTGATAAAGCAAGGAATAACCGAAAGCGTGCAAAATTATAACATTAGATTTCGACGTGTTTTCAACAAACTTCAATACAGCATTACCAATGAATATAAAGACGAACTAACTCGATGAGCGATGAACGATCGACTATACATGGTTTCTGTGATTGACTATGTAAGAGGCCTTCGTTCAGAAATAGGACACGTGCTATTGGCTAATCCCCCCCCCCAAACATCATCGATGCAGAAAAAAGGCAATGGACGTGGAAAAATACTTTCGCGAAGACAACGCTCGCAGACGGATGACACGACAAACAACCACTCCACCATCTTATCGTAACCAGACGTCTCGTCCAGTAGGTAACCGCTTCACGATTACAAGTAACATGAATAACAAAACTCCACCCACACAAAACATTCTACCAAGAATGAATAATTTTACAAAGCTTGAAAATCGACCATTAAACGAAAGGCCACAAACGAAATGTTTCAAATGCAATCGATTGGGACACCTTGCCAATCAATGCCAAAATTTTCGAATACCGCCTCAAACAAAAGCCCCTCCAGGAATAAACTACATTCAAGAACAATCATAATTAACAATGCTACCTCAGGAAGATTATCCACAATACGACTACAATTACCAGGACGACGAGGATTGCGATTTTTCGTTGACTCGGGAGCAGGAATCAACTTGCTTAAACGAGGATGCTACCCAGGAAGAACAATAATACCAGACACATAGAAATTCTCCATGGACCATTCCAAATACGAATCCAATTCCAAAATTAAACTAAATTTATTCAACAAAGAGATAGAATTTTCCTTAGTAGATGATAATTTCCCTATCATAGAAGACGGCATATTAGGCTTACCCGGTTTAAATCAATATCGATTCGAACTCTCCAATAAAACATTAAAATTAGATAATAATACTCTTCTGCTGCAGCAAGAACCACCTCTCGCATCGGGAGAAATCGTTCAAAAAATTGTATACTTCGACGGAAAGCCAACGCCAGTATGCTTTATCAATGGTGGTAAGTTTTCAGTCCAAATTTCTAACATTATTGAAAATATAAACACTGTAGATCAAATCGAAAAATTCAAATCTTTGATTCGACTATCGCACATAGAAAAACCTCTTAGAGAACCTATGTAGTATTTTCGTCTGTACCTACTTAAATTATATTTATCTTATTTTCCTTTACGTACTCGTGAACGTAGTGGTAATGAACTTCAATGTGTTTAGAATTTTTTGTAAAAGTTCCGTATTTTGCTATACTCATTACTCCAGAGTTATCCTCATAGATTTTTACAGGGTTATCGTCTACATTTACATCGAAGATTTTCATTAGTTCTCTGATAGTCATTACTTCGCTCACCGCTTCCGATAGAGCTACATACTCTGCATACGTCCAGGCTTTGTCACACACCTTTGTTTTTTAGATTTCCAACCGATTACATTTCCATACAATTTAATTACATATCCAGAAGTAGATTTTCTATCTAAATGATCTCCTGCCCAATCAGCGTCCACATAAAAATCTATCGTTTCACACTTTTCATTCCTTTTCTAATGTAACCTTAAATCTTTAATATTAAATATTTCAATATTTCGGTACAAATATTTCAATATTCGCAAAGCATATTTAAAATGTGTCTCGCTACAACAATCTTGAAATCTACTAAAGATAATTCACACTATAACTTATATTGGGTCTGGTATTTGTACTAATATACAGCAATGCACCAATTAAGTTCTTGTATCCAATGTCATTTCTATTTATCTCAGCGTTTTCAATTTTTAAATTTGTTTCCGTTGGTGTACAGTACAATTTGCTGTTTTGTAATTTATATTT
>NW_022884139.1:0-15545 GCF_011952255.1 Bombus vosnesenskii | reverse complement strand
GTTGAAATTTAAGAAGCATTGTAATAATATAACATTAATATTTTGATTTTTCAGGAGATATCATGCGGTGGATGGATAATATGTAAAAAATATTAAGCAGTATATGAATTTTCATATTGCGTAGAGATAACAAAATAAATTTTAAAAAATGTCGACATGGTAATAAGAAATAGCATCATGACAAAGAATATATAAACACAGTTTCATTTTTTATAAATAAAAATTTGTTGTTCCAGATTTTGAAATATAGTGAAACGTTTAATTAGTATCTTAATATTTTTAAATAATTATTATTTTAGAATCAATTGTAATTGTATCATACGTACTTTTGAATTCGTGCAAGAACATATGTTATTTTGAAGTAGTTATTATTAGGAAATTGTTAGACGCGAACAGTATGCGAAAAGTTAGTATGTAGTGTAATAATTATCAATAAAAACACAAGAATTAAATTCTTTAGGAAAAAATTTCCGGAATTTCTTATTTACACGATTATAAAGAAATCCATAATAAAAAGGAGCTGCTTTCTAATACTTCTCTTCTTTGTAATGCCTATGTTAATAATAACGAGGTTCGACTTTTTGTTTTTAGAGGGATGCTGGAAAATTTGAAAGTACAGTACCATTGGGAAGAAAATCACGATATTGAAAACGATATTTGCAAGTAAATTTCCAAAAAATCTGTTTTCAAATTTTCGCTTTCTATTTCACATTAAAAGAAAGGGAGGGCTGCCTTCTTTTTCTGCAAGACAAAACAAACATTCTGAAGCTCGTATCAATGAATGATGTCAATAAGTTATTTTTCTTTTCAGATTGAACAATATTCCAGATTTATTCATAATTTCATACTACGCGAAGAATAGACTTTCATAGGTATATAAAGGAAATATTAAGTATAGGAAAACTCTTTTCCGTTGTAGGTGACATATGCTTCACGGTTGAACACATGTATTTTTGAACACATATAAATGAAAAAGTACTCTTATGGAGAAAAAGAATTGATACCTTCGATTGACATTAGATAATGTATATAAACTTATGAACAATCACTATCAGTTTGTATTTTAGGTGCACACGCAGATTTGTTGGAGTTCTTATAAAATGTACTTCCTGTACGAACGTTTTATTCTTCCAAATTTTACGATACTATGTCTCATATAATAACTATATGAATTAAACGTAATATAAATGATCCGAAAATAGACTCGAACGACATTAATTGTCTTTCTATTTATACCAATATCGAAAATACAAGTAAAGCTGGAGCAATAGTATGCAAGAATGGACTATTTATTATTTTAAACCAAATCATAGCATATTCAGAATGCACAGTAATATCATGAAACGACGAGTTTTATGTTAATTCCGACCGATTACAATACCTTTCTTTCGTTTACAAGGAACGACGAGACTGGTAGTTGCGTGATTTCCAATGCAAAAGCCGCGATATCTGCACGATAACCTAACCTCAACCGATTTTGTTGTACTATTCTTATGTGGACTTCGTTTGTACCACTTTCGTAACAAAAATAGAATACGTAGAACACAGCATTCCGTTATGCGATATTGTCGATTCCTAACATCCGAAAAATCAGAGATAATTTTTTCCCTACAGTTGTACATTTGTGTGAAAAATTACGAACGTAAAGTTGTTTGGTGCATGCACAGTCCTCCCCTCCCCTTCTTTTGCGTGGACATGCTAGAAAGATTCACTTTTCCACGGTGAAACTGTATGTATTATAATTTCATTTTTACAAAGGTCGAACATCCTACTATGCATAAATTTAATATTAATATAAGCAGGTTTCCTGTTAAGTATTACATCTGACGTATAAGCACACGTGTGTACGAGCCTTGGTTTTAAATGTCTTATAGTAGACACCGAAAAGATTATTCAGTTGGATATCTGACTCAACATCAATATTTTACTAGGAGATAACATGTTAAGAACACGTTGGTGGATGGCATGGGAGATGATGAATGAAGACATACTTCTGTGAGATACATAAAATAGTAGTCAGAACGTATTTTGGCGCTTGAGGACAGCAACAGCTTTTTTTTTTATTTATTTGTTGGAATTACAATCAATTCTCCCGTTGAGAATTTTCAGTAATTTTTCTGGCGTGGCGCAGTGACATGGCTGTTTATTTACAATAAGTTAATACTTATTATAGATAGGTATAATTTATAAGTATTATAAGTAAGTGCATATGCTTAATTTGGATAATTAAATGAATCTAACGTTTAGGTCTAGCGAGTAGTGCCTCTTCAGCCTGCGAATCTGGTCCGTCGTATCGAGTAGTCCAGTGATTAGGGGGTTTCGGTGTTTCTTGACTCTTTTGCTATATCTGTCGCTATATTTTGCTATTTCCTCTTTGACTGTAGGTATCTTGAGGTCGCGATGGATGGTTTCGTTGGTAACATACCAAGGTGCGTCTATTAATGCTCTTAGCGTTTTCGATTGGAATCGTTGTAGTATTTCGATGTTGGAGTTACTTGGACAGCAACAGCTGGTGATACTGTCATACACCTGCATTTATAAACTTTCGAAAATCGATGTGACCTTCAAACTTTAGTGTATTCTGTTTCACAGCACAACATGTTTCCGAAACGTACGTTTATTGTTACAATAAACTTGACTAGTGGCTCTGAAATACTATCCTTGAAAAAACAATGGGGAAATTGGAGCAAAAGCAGAAGGAAATAAACAAAGACCTTGTTGGTTCGTAAAAATAAAATATGCTACAGGAAAAACTTTTTCCAACGGATTGAGATGCGACAAGCTTTAAAAGCTATGACGCGAATCGAGCGGTTGTCTACAAGAGCGCATTTTCGGTGGATATATATGTCGGAATGACATTGGGGATAGGGTTGTCGGTGTTTGAGGAGTCTTCATTGAAGGTAGCCATCGTTGCGGTGTAACGAAGATACGATTTATTGACACAGGTATGAATAACACAGGTTTTGACAATCTACCACGGCGATGAGACGTCCGCGACACTAGTGACAGTGGTCTCCGGTTCAATACCGAATCCGCGGCCAACGGGATGACAGATGGGCGTTCTCGCTGAATCTAAGTCTGACTCGTAAAAATAATTGCTGAGCGTAAAGACGTTACTCTTTGGTCGACGGGAGCGCGTAAAAGAATGCCCGTCCCGTCCCGATGATGTCACAGAGGAAAACTATAATGGGGTGTGTCTAAGAACACGAGATCATCGGATTCGTCGAGGAAAGCCTTCGTTTAGGAAGTAAGGGAAATTGACGTTGCTGCTAATTGGTCAATCTCCATATCGGTGGTTAGAAAAAGATGCTAGCCGCCCTCGAGGGAAAGTTGCTAGTGGGAGACGCCGCTCGTTGAAAAATAAGTCTCCCCTATTTTCCCGTAGTTGGGACAAAGACTGTTTGTCTGTTTGAAGGACTTTGGTTGACTAAATCTTAAGATTTATAACGAGCCCTCGGGCTAGCCGATCACGTACTGTGGAGACGCATCGACATCTGGCAATCATCTTACTCGAAGAATAGGGTCTGCGTGTGGCGAGCCACGGGACAGAAACCGTTGGAATGTTTACTGTCGCGTGTCGCCACGAAGATTTCTTTTAAGGAGAGCTATAGAATTACTCCATACCTTTGTTAGGCAAAGCGTTCATCCCTTGACCGCGGCTACGTTGGGCGACAGACTGTCACCTCGAGCCAAAGCTCACCGTCACTAATCTCGAGCAATTACAATCGGATTGAATAACTACAATTGTTCAATTACAGCTATAGTAGATTCTAGGTTACAATGTTGCGGGATTATCTAAAATTCCAAAGGCTCCGGTGTTCTTTCATCTCCGACATATAATTATATAATGACTCATTGAAAACCAGCTTTCATTTTTTGTTGATAGTATGGTAAGAAAATGTGAAGTTCGAACGCTTGTAACAATTGCCTGAGTTGCGTCATCCTTGGTTTTAGGAAAAGATAGGGAAGTCACTGAAGGGTGTCGCGGCTTCGATGTCTTTCGTAGCTGCGACGCGGAGGCCTCTCGGTTGTTCTTTGAATAATCGTCAACGTGGACGAACGTCAAAGCGAAACCACGCGAATTCGGCATTTCCGATAATACGGAACACTGTAAACGCGACTGCGTTGAATTCGTTCGATTAATCCCTAGCAGTATCTATAAACAGTGAACTTAAGGCCCCATACACAACTGCATACGCTAGGTTGTAAGAAATAATAGCTATATAAGTATGTAGCGGCGCATGAGTTAGAGAACGATGCAAATCGAGAGCGACTCATATTATTGTTTTGCCTCGTGACACTTACACAGTACATGTAACGTCAACAAATATGTGGCGGATCGGTATCAACAGGACGCCGACAGGTCGAGGCATCAACGCGGCGCAACACCTCCCGGGCGATCCGCGGGTACCAACCGCCAACACTAGAGGGCTACGACGACAACGAGTCTGTCTGTCTAACTCGCTAGCGGTCGAATATACCGAGCGATTGATATAAATACCGCACCTAACGAGACTCCCTCTACGTCTAAGGCAGGGACTACCGGGCATAGCCTTACTGACGAGTCCACCGGTAGTCCCGGGACGAAACGCACTCTCTCTCTTTTCATCCGTCACAAATATCTCCAACAGACTCAGGAAACCCTGAACCGCCTTGCACACGACACCGACTCCCAAAACAAAGGAATATGAATTCGGCACATAGGCATAAGATAAACGAACATCTAGAAGGGCTGTGTCTTGATCGAGTCTTTCAGTCTTTCGGTAACGGTCAAATCGCACACTTGTAATCCTATTATAAAATAAAGGTACCTCGAACTCTGGTTCAAGAACCCAACCTTTTTTTATTATTATTTTCCCATTATTTTTACGTGACATTTTGGCGATCCTGCCAGGATCCATTCGCTTCAGTGTAAACGAAGTTACGATTTCGGTCTACGGACATTATTGAAGATCGAAGGATTCGAACTACTTGTGTTATGAACTTTGCTGTCAATAATTTACCACGGTGGACCAAATCAACGGGGCCACTGTCAGCATAGAACAAATCAACAGAACGAGTTTGACACTCAAACAACACATTTGAACGCGCCACAGAGGAAAACACCGCAAGGGAACCTCATTCTACGAACTTACGTATCAAGGTGAGAAAAGTCGGAATTCTTTTAAACAATATAGAACGCGAAAAGTCAGTTTCTCTAGTAACTCTAGCGAAGAGACAATATGAATAAGAAAGACTCAAAAGCCGAGACAAGTTTACCCTCTACAAGTGGAGTTCAAAATAAAACGGGATCACTCGATTCCTCTACCAGAGCAATTTTAGACTTAATACAGAGACAGAACGAAGAATTTCGACAACAATTTAACGAAATAAAGAATGCTTTAAAATTAGCGAACGAAGAAAATAGAAAACGCGCTAACGAAATGGAAATATTAAGTAGAAACCTCTCTCGTGTTAAACTACCACAAATAAACGTAAAATCAACTGAATTCGGTTCTATGATGACTGACGATGACGATAATATATCAGTATTAAAACACGATACTAATCCACCTCCACCTATGCCACAAAAGCCACCAACATATGTCCAACCATCCAATCCAACAGCTGGAAACTCTGGAAATCTAAAAGCTGTTTAGTATCTCCGATACTAAACGGAGAAAACGATATAAGTGTAGAAGATTTTATTCGTGAAATAAAAGAAATGAGAATGATGTGTAGCGAACAAACGTTATTATTAAAAATGATCAAAATAGAGAAAATTGTAGGAAAAGCCGCAATGACAATCCGCAATATCCATATTAACGAATTCGAAACTCTGTACGAAGGATTAAGACGTAACGTAGCTACTCAAGCATCAGTAAGAGAACACCAAGATCAGTTAAGAGTGATAAAGCAAGGAATAACCGAAAGCGTGCAAAATTATAACATTAGATTTCGACGTGTTTTCAACAAACTTCAATACAGCATTACCAATGAATATAAAGACGAACTAACTCGATGAGCGATGAACGATCGACTATACATGGTTTCTGTGATTGACTATGTAAGAGGCCTTCGTTCAGAAATAGGACACGTGCTATTGGCTAATCCCTCCCCCCCCAAACATCATCGATGCAGAAAAAAAGGCAATGGACGTGGAAAAATACTTTCGCGAAGACAACGCTCGCAGACGGATGACACGACAAACAACCACTCCACCATCTTATCGTAACCAGACGTCTCGTCCAGTAGGTAACCGCTTCACGATTACAAGTAACATGAATAACAAAACTCCACCCACACAAAACATTCAACCAAGAATGAATAATTTTACAAAGCTTGAAAATCGACCATTAAACGAAAGGCCACAAACGAAATGTTTCAAATGCAATCGATTGGGACACCTTGCCAATCAATGCCAAAATTTTCGAATACCGCCTCAAACAAAAGCCCCTCCAGGAATAAACTACATTCAAGAACAATCATAATTAACAATGCTACCTCAGGAAGATTATCCACAATACGACTACAATTACCAGGACGACGAGGATTGCGATTTTTCGTTGACTCGGGAGCAGGAATCAACTTGCTTAAACGAGGATGCTACCCAGGAAGAACAATAATACCAGACACATAGAAATTCTCCATGGACCATTCCAAATACGAATCCAATTCCAAAATTAAACTAAATTTATTCAACAAAGAGATAGAATTTTCCTTAGTAGATGATAATTTCCCTATCATAGAAGACGGCATATTAGGCTTACCCGGTTTAAATCAATATCGATTCGAACTCTCCAATAAAACATTAAAATTAGATAATAATACTCTTCTGCTGCAGCAAGAACCACCTCTCGCATCGGGAGAAATCGTTCAAAAAATTGTATACTTCGACGGAAAGCCAACGCCAGTATGCTTTATCAATGGTGGTAAGTTTTCAGTCCAAATTTCTAACATTATTGAAAATATAAACACTGTAGATCAAATCGAAAAATTCAAATCTTTGATTCGACTATCGCACATAGAAAAACCTCTTAGAGAACCTATGTAGTATTTTCGTCTGTACCTACTTAAATTATATTTATCTTATTTTCCTTTACGTACTCGTGAACGTAGTGGTAATGAACTTCAATGTGTTTAGAATTTTTTGTAAAAGTTCCGTATTTTGCTATACTCATTACTCCAGAGTTATCCTCATAGATTTTTACAGGGTTATCGTCTACATTTACATCGAAGATTTTCATTAGTTCTCTGATAGTCATTACTTCGCTCACCGCTTCCGATAGAGCTACATACTCTGCATACGTCCAGGCTTTGTCACACACCTTTGTTTTTTAGATTTCCAACCGATTACATTTCCATACAATTTAATTACATATCCAGAAGTAGATTTTCTATCTAAATGATCTCCTGCCCAATCAGCGTCCACATAAAAATCTATCGTTTCACACTTTTCATTCCTTTTCTAATGTAACCTTAAATCTTTAATATTAAATATTTCAATATTTCGGTACAAATATTTCAATATTCGCAAAGCATATTTAAAATGTGTCTCGCTACAACAATCTTGAAATCTACTAAAGATAATTCACACTATAACTTATATTGGGTCTGGTATTTGTACTAATATACAGCAATGCACCAATTAAGTTCTTGTATCCAATGTCATTTCTATTTATCTCAGCGTTTTCAATTTTTAAATTTGTTTCCGTTGGTGTACAGTACAATTTGCTGTTTTGTAATTTATATTTGTTCGCTAATGATTCAATGTATTTCGTTTGGCTTAGTTTCATTTCATTTTTTATATAATCATACTCTATATTTATTCCAAAATATTCTTTTACTTCACTTAAATCTTTCATTTTAAATTTATCAGGTAATAGCTTCTTTACATTTTGTATCCTTTTTTTGTTTTTACTACAGATTAACAAATCGTCTACATATATTAGCAAATAAACAACATTTTCCCCCTCTCCATGAGTATATAGGCACAACTCTATGTTATTCTTCTTAAAATCCAATGTCGTCACATACCTATCAAAACACTCATACCAGTCCCTCGGACTTTCTTTTAACCCATAATGCGCTTTCGATAATTTACAAACTCTATTCGTTCCGTCTGCATATCCCTTTGCTTGATTTACATATACCTCCGAACTTACTTCGCCATTTAAAAAGGCAGTTTTTACATCCATTTGCTCAATGATTAATCCATTTTGACAACAATATGATAGAAGAGAAGAGAATATATGTCATCAACGACTACGTTTCTTTGTTGAAATCCTCTTACCACTAATCTATCCTTATACTTGTCATCTGATTTTCTCGTGTAAACCCATTTTACATCTAATACTTCTTTGCCTTTTACCCTCTCTACCAATTTCCAAGTTTTGTTTTTATAGAGACACTCTATTTCTTTATCCATAGCCTGTTTCCAATCTTCACTATTTTCACAACAAATCGCCTCCTCAAATGTGCAAAGGATATCTACTCTACAATAATTTGCGTGAATCTCACTACTGTTTTCCTTTTCTGGATACCTTACTGGAGTTTTCTTATTACGTGTAGATCTCCTAGGAATCTTTAAGCTTTCAGAACTATTATCATTTTCATCTTCTCTACTTTCTAACTCTTCCTTATTCATGCTGTCCAATAAATAATTATCTTTACTATCATCGCTAACTGCATCGAATGAATTCTCCTCAAAACCGATACATTTTTTGTCTGTTTCTACGACCTCTACATGTCGCTACTGTTATTTTTACACCTAATAGGACTCTCTAACCTACTTCACTATATCCTAACAGAATTCCCATATCTGCCTTCTTGTCCCATTTGGAAACTCTTTTTTGTTCTGGCCTTCTTACAAAAACTTTACTTCCATATAGATGTAGATTTTTAACACTTGGTTTTCTCCCGAAGAATATTTCAAAAGGTGTCTTTCTTTCTATAGTATTCGCTAATATTCGATTTTTCAAGTATGCCGCTGTACAAACTATTTCCGGCCAGTACCTTTTATGTACTTTCGCTTCCGCTAACAAGCAACGCGCCATGTCCATCACTGTTCTATTATACCTTTCCGCTGTCCCGTTTAATTCATGTACGTATGTTGGGCAATTATTTATTCTTATACCTTTATCCCTAGCAAATTTATAAATTCGATTATTTAAATATTCTTTACCATTATCGCATCTTAATATTTTTAACCTCTTGCCCGTTAAATTTTCGGCTTCATTTACGAACTGTACGAAAGAATCAAAGACCTCATCTTTTGATTTTATACAATAGATCCTAGCTATTTTACTATAATCATCGATAAATGAAATGAAATATTTTTCTCCATTGAATCCGGTAGTCTTAAAGGGACCACATACGTCCGTATGAATAATTTCCATTATTTCCTTAGCCTTAGTTCGATTATTTTTGAAAGGTAAGTTATGCATTTTGCTTTCTATACACACCCTACATTTCAAAAGTTCCTTTTCAAATTCATTCGGTATGCCAGTCACTAGCTGCTCTTTACCCAAAATCACTAAATATTTAAAATTTACGTGTCCTAGCATCCTATGCCATCTTTCCTTTTTACTCATACCACTACGTTCGGCGCTGTTTACTAAGTGCTTCTTCCCTTTCAATATACTTTTTATTCTATATGTCCCATTCTCTTCGAACGCTACAGCTGTAAGTATATTATCCTCATCTATTACTTTCGCAATATTTCCTTTGGAAATAACCGTATTCTTATTGTCTGCTGGTTTACCTAAACTAATCAAATTTGCGGACATTTCTTTCGCGTAAAATATCATATTTATTCATTTTGTTTTCCGAATGCTTCAAAATAACTTATAACATTCCCAACTTTTGTCGCTTTTATCGGTCTATTATCGCCTAAATATATATTTACCGGTTCTTTTAGGGTCGATAGATTTATCGAAATAATTTATATTATTAATTATGTGATCGGTACAACCGCTATCTAATAGCCACACTATTTCGTTCTTACTTATTTCATTCGTCTCACTGCTGTTTGCTGCGTGCGCCGTTGCTGTCCATATGCCTGCTCTTGAGTTTCCATGCTCGCCCGTGCCGGTTCTTGATTGATGATTAAAGTTTCCACGTCCTCTGCTCGTATTGCCTTTGTTCTCTCTTCCTCTGTTTCGACCACGTGTTGGCCCATGCCAATAGCCGTTACTGCTTCCCGCTTGGACGCCATTTTGACACTCTCTCGCAAAGTGTCCTAATCTTCCACATCTGAAGCATCCTTCCTTTTTTGCAGAAAAGGCGTTGGTTTGCCTTTCTCCTCGATTGGATTTATTTTTCTTCTCTGCTATCTCTATTTTATTTTTTACATACGCTACCGTTTGATCCTCTTCTTTCAATGCGTCTATTATGTCCGCTATGTAGCTGTATTCTTCGGGTAACGTATTCAGCATGTAATTCAGCTTTTCCCTCTCACTTACTTGTGCGCCCGCACTTTTTAATTCATTGATTAATTTTTCAAAGTCGTTAAAGAATGATGCTGAATCACTGTAGTTCTCCAGTCTTATGTTTTCCAATCTCCTTCTGCATACGATCTGCAGTGCCGTCGACTCTTTCAAGTACATTTCATCGAACCTTTTTATTATATCATACGCCGTTTTTCCTTCCCTAACATACTCCAATTGTCTGTTCGATATTGCACTATAAATTATATTAATCGCCTTCGAATCCTTTTTGTCCCAGTCTTCATCGTCTCTTTCGTTCTTCATTCTAGTTGTAACAACCTCGCATTCCTTATATTTGAGAAACATCGTGATTCTTTGCTTCCACATTCCATAATCCTCACCATCGAATATAGGTATCATGATTTCCGATCTCTCCATTTTAATTGATTCTTCTTTTTTTTCTTTTCTTACTCAAGCGTTCCTACGTGCTCGAAGTATATTTCTTTTTTTTTTCTCTGAAAGTTTTTTTTTCTTTACTGAAAACTCACTCGCAAGATCGTAACCACGCACTAAATATCTTGCAAAACTAGTAACCACGCTCTGCTACCATGTTAAGGAAATTCGAGGATTTGGGAATACAAATAATTGACTATATTTCCCACACAACAGTTATACATCTATATTCCACTCTGAAGAACGTCTTGCACGCACGCTGGTCGCCAACCGACTATCCTAGATTCTTTTAACATCTGGCAACAGTCTTTTGTCTCCACTAAGACCTTGACGCCCTCTAACCCTTACACACACACTCTCATGTACAGTGTAAATGTATCACTTCCCTAACAAATAGGTATGTTATTTCGTTACCACTTATCTCGTTCATCTCGCTGCTGTGTGCTGCGTGCGCTGTTGCCACCCATATGCCTGCTCCTGAGTTGCCATATTCGCTCGTGCCGGCTGCTGATTGACGATGGAAGTTTCCACGCCCCCTGTTCGTATTGCCTTTGTTTCCTCTTCCTCTGCTGCGACCACGTGTTGACCCACGCCGATAACTGTTACTGCTTCCCGCTTGGACGCCATTTTGACACTCTCATGCAAAATATCCCACTCTTCCACATTTGAAGCATCCTTCCTTTTTTGCAGCAAAGGCATTAGTTTTCATTTCTCCTCGATTAGACTTATCTTTCTTTTCCGCTATTTCTATTTTATTCTTCACGCACGCTACCGTTTGTTTCTCTTCTTTCACTGCATCTATTATATCCGCTATGTAGCTATACTCTTCGGGTAACGTATTGTTTTCGCACGTTCGCGGGGAGACGCGATCTCGAAGAAGCGCGCCAACGGGAGTCGTAAATTCCCGTTACGATTTGCTAATCGACGCCGCGAATCGCTCGATCCCTTATTTCGTTTAGGATAATAAGGGTAGTTAAATGAAGGATAACGCTGTTGCTAACAGGTTATTATATATTTTCATAAACCAACAACTTCGGTGTAACACAAAATGAATATTTGTTATGAGATGACTACGAATGAGTGCGACCTGAGTCTCTAGACGGATTATCGCGTATACTGATGGATTTGTCGACTCACTGTATTCGAATTGCTGACCGCTTGACCAGATGCTTGATTGAGAGACTGATCTTCGGGTGTAAACCCGGTCGAAGGATGTTGACTGTTCGAAGGATGTAAAGTCAGTGATGTTCGGAGACGATGCTGTGGCGGAGGAAAGCTAAGGATGGGTGTGTCTAGCGCACGGGACCATCGGATTTGTTGGTGACGATTTTGACTAAGGGAATGAGGGAAATAGTCTTCGTTGTTAATTGGTTAAACGAAGGGTCTTAACCGCCCTCGAGAGAAAGTGGTTCGTGGGAGGAAAGTTGCATCATACGTGAGAAAAACCAACTTTCCCTTGTCAAGCCGTAGTAGACAAAGGTCTTTAGAAATGCTTTGGAAACAGACGTTTGTTCAGTTTGAAGGACCTCGACTAGGAAATTCCTAAGATTTATGGAAGATACTTGAGACTATTGAGGGTACGCAGTGAGTATCCGAAGACATCTGGTTGCCATCTTGCCCGCGGTGTGTGGCCTGGGCTAGGTAGAGTTACGCGACGTAACACGTATTTATCATGTAATTCAGCTTTTCCCTCTCACTCACTTTTGCGCCTGCACCTTTTAATTCATTTATTAATTTTTCAAGATCGCTAAAAACGATGCTGAATCACTGTATTTATCAAGACTTATCTTCTCCAATCTCCTTCTGCACACGATCTAGTGCCGTCGATTCTTTCAAGTACACTTCGTCGAACTTTTTCATTATTTCATACGCTGTTTTTTCTTCCCTAATATATTCTAATTGTCTATTTGAGAAGGCACTGTAAATTATATTTATCGCCTTCCGATCCTTTTTATCCCAGTCTGGATTGTCTGTTTCAGTCTTCACTCTAGTTATAACAATATCACATTCTTTATATCTCAGAAACATTGTTATTCTTTTCTTCCACATACCGTAACCCTCACCATCAAATATCGATAGCATAATTTCCGATCTCTCCATTTTATTCTTTACTCAAGCGTTCCTACGTGCTTGAAGTATTTTTTCTTTTATTTTATATTCTTTGGACGTTTCTTCCCTTACTAAACTCGCAAGACTAAAAACCACGCACTAAATAGCTTGCAAAACTAGTAACCACGCTCTGCTACCATGTTAAGGTATAGAGAGGCTTCGAAAATACAAATAGTTTACTTTATTTCGCACACAACAGCTATACATATATATATTACACTCTGAAGACTTCGATAACCTTCTTGCACGCACGCTTGTTGTCAACCACCTCCTCTAGATTCTCCTAACAGCCTCCAATCGTCTTTTGTCTCTACTGAGACCTGGACGCCCTCTGACGCTTACACACACATTCACGTGTACAGTGTAAATGTATCATCTACCTAACAAGATCATCAACGTAAAATCCTACCGTCCTCCCGAACATCATAAAACCGAAATAAATAAACAGATGATTGAAATGTTAAACAAAGAGATTATAGAACCCTCCGACTCTCCCTATAACTCTCCTGTCTGGGTCGTTCCAAAGAAAATCGACGCATCAGGGAAACAAAAGTGGCGAGTAGTGATTGACTTTAGGAAGTTAAACGAACTAACAGACCAAGACGCGTATCCACTACCTGACATTGACGATATACTATCACAGCTAGGAAATAAGAAATATTTCTCCTCTTTACACTTATCCTCAGGGTTCCATCAAATACCCATGGACGAGAATTCAAAGAAATACACTACATTTAGCACACCACAAGAACACTTCCACTATAATAGAATGCCATTCGGGCTCAAGAACGCGCCTGCTACCTTTCAAAGAATGATGGATACCACGTTAAGAGGTTTGATTAACAATCATTGTTTCGTTTATCTCGATGATATCATTATATTCGGGCAATCGATAGAAGAACATACTAAAAACTTAGTCATTATATTCCAAAGACTCGGGAAAGTAGGTTTAAGAATACAACCAGATAAATGTGAATTCTTAAAGCCCGAATTAGAATATCTAGGACATGTAGTGACAGCAGATGGAGTAAAACCTAACCCTAAAAAGATAGAAACGGTAAAGAATTTCAAACTACCAAAAAATCCTACAGATGTAAAATCATTCCTTGGGCTAGCTGGATACTATAGAAAATTTATTAGAAACTTCTCTAAAATTGCCAAACCCCAATCTATTTTTAAAGAAGGACATTTAGTATTAATTCATAACGATCATAAAGAACACAAGATAGATACTGAATGGCCAGGGCCATACACCATTGAAAAAGTGAAAAGCCCCTTATTATGAAAGAATAGTAAATCACTCGATTAGGAAAATACATGGTAACCGTATTAAACCTTACTTTCCAGGACGATCTTCACCTTCTTCATAGTTAGCTAAGCTAAACGTTATACCCCTTAATGGTAGTTCTATATATCAAGAAAAATTAGCTCATGCATACTTATATAGCGAATCCGTAAACGTAATTATAGGTTTAGACATTAAGGATATATATGCAAAACTCAGCGAAATTGAAAGATTTAGACTAATGTTAACAGAACATTTTAAAAGTGAATGCCCGTATTCCAATGAAATGATTACACGCGCTCGCAAAAGAAATTTAGACAATGTAATCATGCATATTAAATTTATGACACACACTTGTTACCGAAGAGGGTCATTGAATTTTGTTGGATCCATTTCTAGGAGTCTATTTGTAACTCTGGATAACGATAATTTAGAATTAATGAATAAAAATATAGATAAATTTTTTGATGAAAACAATAACTTAAAAACCAATATAACTTACACAAAAACATTTAAAAAAAAAGATATAACTTACAAAACAAATCTCAAAACTATAGCTTTACCCTTAACTGACAGTCTAGAAGAAATCCTAACAAAATTGAAAACGCTCCAAAAATCATTAATAATGTATAATCGTATAGAATGCACCTCAATCAAATTTCCAACGAAGTAAACTCTCTTAATTATGAACATAGAATTAGAAGTCTTAAGAAATAGGAACTAAGTGTCTTATAAATTATTAGTTATATTGATCTAGCATTACCAGGAACATATGTATATTTAACAAAATAGGATTATTCGATATTATAAGCAAATGCCTACCTTCCAAATTATGTATTCGCGTATTATGTTGTAAAACCAAAGAAAAAAAAAAAGACACAGGTATAAGCAATATCTCTAGACCAATAGAGCGCACCTTTAAACACATATTCCACACCTGAAATACAACCATTACGAGAATTACTTGAAGACACCAATTCAGTCATCCTCGAAGCAAGGCATGTAAGATTCCAAAAGGGCATACAAAAGGAGGCACTACACCGAAAATAAGAGTCTGGAGGACCAGCCGCACTCTAACACGGGGGGAATGTAACGTCAACAAATATCTCCAACCGACTCAGGAAACCTGAACCGCCTTGCACACGACACCGACTCCCAAAATAAAGGATTATGAATTCGGCACGTAGGCATAAGATAAACGAACATCTAGAAGGGCTGGTTCTTGATCGAGGCTTCCGTCTTTCGGTAACAGTTTAATCGCACACTTGTAATCCTATTATAGAATAGAGGTA
>NW_022884138.1:0-40471 GCF_011952255.1 Bombus vosnesenskii | reverse complement strand
GATCTTAATGTTGTTCACTTGAGTGATGATATTATAAGGAAAAGTGTAATATCACAGGTAGGATGATTCACAATTTAGAACTACTAACTCATGTATGTATTAAAAATTAAAGAAATATATTAAATTTTATAGGATATTTATGTTTAGTAACCAGTAATTCAGAGATTGGTATTCATGGTTACTATAACGAGGCTGTAGAAACGCACCCTTTCTTCTTTGCAAATCCTGTATTTATGTCTAAGCCGAAACTGGAACCTCTGAATAATTTAGATTTATTCTTGTTATTTTCTAAAATACTTATCTACAGTATACCATAAGGAATGATACCGTATCGCACCTAATCAAGTGCCTGAAGAAACATCAACAGGATATCACAGTAATCCCGTATCGACTGATATGTAAGTAAAAGTTATGTGTCATTGTTATACACAGTTATGTGTTAGTGTTATACACAGTTATTTATCATTTTCTATTAATTCAGTTGTAGCCACTACAATATCTATGACACTGGTAGTAATTATGAGAACAATAATGATGTGTTCTATAAGAGGAAATGATGATTAGGAACAAAAACTTACAGGTAAGTCAAAGTATATGTTATTTGCCATTTGAAAAGAAAGTTACTAACTTGGAATTTTTTGATAAACAATAATTGTGCAAAATATATTGGATTTCAAATTTGTCAAAAATTGAAATTTAAGAAGCATTGTAATAATATAACATTAATATTTTGATTTTTCAGGAGATATCATGCGGTGGATGGATAATATGTAAAAAATATTAAGCAGTATATGAATTTTCATATTGCGTAGAGATAACAAAATAAATTTTAAAAAATGTCGACATGGTAATAAGAAATAGCATCATGACAAAGAATATATAAACACAGTTTCATTTTTTATAAATAAAAATTTGTTGTTCCAGATTTTGAAATATAGTGAAACGTTTAATTAGTATCTTAATATCTTTAAATAATTATTATTTTAGAATCAATTGTAATTGTATCATACGTACTTTTGAATTCGTGCAAGAACATATGTTATTTTGAAGTAGTTATTATTAGGAAATTGTTAGACGCGAACAGTATGCGAAAAGTTAGTATGTAGTGTAATAATTATCAATAAAAACACAAGAATTAAATTCTTTAGGAAAAAATTTCCGGAATTTCTTATTTACACGATTATAAAGAAATCCATAATAAAAAGGAGCTGCTTTCTAATACTTCTCTTCCTTGTAATGCCTATGTTAATAATAACGAGGTTCGACTTTTTGTTTTTAGAGGGATACTGGAAAATTTGAAAGTACAGTACCATTGGGAAGAAAATCACGATATTGAAAACGATATTTGCAAGTAAATTTCCAAAAATTCTGTTTTCAAATTTTCGCTTTCTATTTCACATTAAAAGAAAGGGAGGGCTGCCTTCTTTTTCTGCAAGACAAAACAAACATTCTGAATCTCGTATCAATGAATGATGTCAATAAGTTATTTTTCTTTCCAGATTGAACAATATTCCAGATTTATTCATAATTTCATACTACGCGAAGAATAGACTTTCATAGGTATATAAAGGAAATATTAAGTATAGGAAAACTCTTTTTCGTTGTAGGTGACATATGCTTCACGGTTGAACACATGTATTTTTGAACACATATAAACGAAAAAGTACTCTTATGGAAAAAAAGAATTGATACCTTCGATTGACATTAGATAATGTATATAAACTTATGAACAATCACTATCAGTTTGTATTTTAGGTGCACACGCAGATTTGTTGGAGTTCTTATAAAATGTACTTCCTGTACGAACGTTTTATTCTTCCAAATTTTACGATACTATGTCTCATATAATAACTATATGAATTAAACGTAATATAAATGATCCGAAAATAGACTCGAACGACATTAATTGTCTTTCTATTTATACCAATATCGAAAATACAAGTAAAGCTGGAGCAATAGTATGCAAGAATGGACTATTTATTATTTTAAACCAAATCATAGCATATTCAGAATGCACAGTAATATCATGAAACGACGAGTTTTATGTTAATTCCGACCGATTACAATACCTTTCTTTCGTTTACAAGGAACGACGAGACTGGTAGTTGCGTGATTTCCAATGCAAAAGCCGCGATATCTGCACGATAACCTAACCTCAACCGATTTTGTTGTACTATTCTTATGTGGACTTCGTTTGTACCACTTTCGTAACAAAAATAGAATACGTAGAACACAGCATTCCGTTATGCGATATTGTCGATTCCTAACATCCGAAAAATCAGAGATAATTTTTTCCCTACAGTTGTACATTTATGTGAAAAATTACGAACGTAAAGTTGTTTGGTGCATGCACAGTCCTCCCCTCCCCTTCATTTGCGTGGACATGCTAGAAAGATTCACTTTTCCACGGTGAAACTGTATGTATTATAATTTCATTTTTACAAAGGTCGAACATCCTACTATGCATAAATTTAATATTAATATAAGCAGGTTTCCTGTTAAGTATTACATCTGACGTATAAGCACACGCGTGTACGAGCCTTGGTTTTAAATGTCTTATAGTAGACACCGAAAAGATTATTCAGTTGGATATCTGACTCAACATCAATATTTTACTAGGAGATAACATGTTAAGAACACGTTGGTGGATGGCATGGGAGATGATGAATGAAGACATACTTCTGTGAGATACATAAAATAGTAGTCAGAACGTATTTTGGCGCTTGAGGACAGCAACAGCTTTTTTTTTTATTTATTTGTTGGAATTACAATCAATTCTCCCGTTGAGAATTTTCAGTAATTTTTCTGGCGTGGCGCAGTGACATGGCTGTTTATTTACAATAAGTTAATACTTATTATAGATAGGTATAATTTATAAGTATTATAAGTAAGTGCATATGCTTAATTTGGATAATTAAATGAATCTAACGTTTAGGTCTAGCGGGTAGTGCCTCTTCAGCCTGCGAATCTGGTCCGTCGTATCGAGTAGTCCAGTGATTAGGGGGTTTCGGTGTTTCTTGACTCTTTTGCTATATCTGTCGCTATATTTTGCTATTTCCTCTTTGACTGTAGGTATCTTGAGGTCGCGATGGATGGTTTCGTTGGTAACATACCAAGGTGCGTCTATTAAGGCTCTTAGCGCTTTCGATTGGAATCGTTGTAGTATTTCGATGTTGGAGTTACTTGCTGTTCCCCATCGCTTCCTATATCCCTATATTCCGTACTTGCTTCGCTTGGTTTTTTTATAATTTTCGCAGTTACAATAAAAAATTTAATTCTTAACAGATTAAAGATTTAACCTCTTGCTTTATAGTGTACAATAATTTTTTTTTTTTGTATAGGTTATGTGATCCATAGTTTGAGTAAGTAGTACATATATATATATATATATATATTTACGTGACAAGCTTTCATTTCAATCTATATTTAAGATTAATATTTTATCAGTTTCTGTTCGTAACAACATCGAAGTAGTCAATAAGTTTGAAGAGTATAATTAAGGAAGTTATGAAGCAAGAGGTTAAGAACAAATTCTGAAAGAGGTTATGTACAACCCAGTAGTACTGCTTTACATTACTTTGCGAATTACTTTTCAAGCATAAAAATAGTTTAACAGCCACTTATAGTTACTTCCTTACCATTACATTCATTAAATTCGTTTGATTTTGTAAACTAAATAACCACGCTGACCAGTCTCTTATTTAAAATAGAATTATTTTGTCATATATCCAACAGTTTACTTTCTCTTCGTAAATATTATTAATAATTTTATCAATTTCGTATACTTCCATCCTTCGTATAAGTGACAATAAATCAGAAGAGTTTCATAGCAATATTGAACAACATACAGTCAACTACAACACCATTAGATACATCCACCATACAGTCAACTACAACACCATTAGATAACAGCAATACAATAGATTATAATTTTCTACGTGTCATTGATTCATCATCATCATTTTCCATTTTTTAGCATATGTAAAAACGTATCTGACGTAATCTTACCTCGCTCTTTGAGTACAAAAATCCATTCAAATGAAACAAAGGGAAAAGAAATAAGAAAACAAACACTCAATACGAATCTTCATTACATAACTGTATGTACTCCTCGAGGTATAATTACTCAGACACGTTACAGCGTACCTTCTTCGTTCCCTGATGGCTGATGTTGATCGTTGACGTTTATAATGAAAGAATTTCGTCAACGGCGACATCTGGATCCTTGTTGAAAAATTAAAATAGCCGCAACAGCACCATTAAGCTCATCACCCAGAGTAGCTTTTGTTGCTGAGTCGTGGAGGAATTATTATCATCAACGACATAAACTTTACCAGTTCCGGTAATGTTCTTTAGATGGTCCAGGCATTCGAACTCGCAACATCGCTTTCCAAGACGAAATTTCTTGCATGTCTGTAGTAAAAAGAAATCGAATCTGGTCCGTCGTATCGAGTAGTCCAGTGATTAGGGGGTTTCGGTGTTTGTTGACTCTTTTGCTATATCTGTCGCTATATTTTGCTATTTCCTCTTTGACTGTAGGTATCTTGAGGTCGCGATGGATGGTTTCGTTGGTAACATACCAAGGTGCGTCTATTAATGCTCTTAGCGTTTTCGATTGGAATCGTTGTAGTATTTCGATGTTGGAGTTACTTGGACAGCAACAGCTGGTGATACTGTCATACACCTGCATTTATAAACTTTCGAAAATCGATGTGACCTTCAAACTTTAGTGTATTCTGTTTCACAGCACAACATGTTTCCGAAACGTACGTTTATTGTTACAATAAACTTGACTAGTGGCTCTGAAATACTATCCTTGAAAAAACAATGGGGAAATTGGAGCAAAAGCAGAAGGAAATAAACAAAGACCTTGTTGGTTCGTAAAAATAAAATATGCTACAGGAAAAACTTTTTCCAACGGATTGAGATGCGACAAGCTTTAAAAGCTATGACGCGAATCGAGCGTTTGTCTACAAGAGCGCATTTTCGGTGGATATATATGTCGGAATGACATTGGGGATAGGGTTGTCGGCGTTTGAGGAGTCTTCATTGAAGGTAGCCATCGTTGCGGTGTAACGAAGATACGATTTATTGACACAGGTATGAATAACACAGGTTTGACAATCTACCACGGCGGTGAGACGTCCGCGACACTAGTGACAGTGGTCTCCGGTTCAATAACGAATCCGCGGCCAACGGGATGACAGATGGGCGTTCTCGCTGAATCTAAGTCTGACTCGTAAAAATAATTGCTGAGCGTAAAGACGTTACTCTTTGGTCGACGGGAGCGCGTAAAAGAATGCCCGTCCCGTCCCGATGATGCCACAGAGGAAAACTATAATGGGGTGTGTCTAAGAACACGAGATCATCGGATTCGTCGAGGAAAGCCTTCGTTTAGGAAGTAAGGGAAATTGACGTTGCTGCTAATTGGTCAATCTCCATATCGGTGGTTAGAAAAAGATGCTAGCCGCCCTCGAGGAAAAGTTGCTAGTGGGAGACGCCGCTCGTTGAAAAATAGGTCTCCCCTATTTTCCCGTAGTTGGGACAAAGACTGTTTGTCCGTTTGAAGGACTTTAGTTGACTAAATCTTAAGATTTATAACGGGCCCTCGGGCTAGCCGAACATGTACTGCGGAGACGCATCGACATCTGGCAATCATCTTACTCGAAGAATAGGGTCTGCGTGTGGCGAGCCACGGGACAGAAACCGTTGGAATGTTTACTGCCGCGTGTCGCCACGAATATTTCTTTTAAGGAGAGCTATAGAATTACTCCATACCTTTGTTAGGCAAAGCGTTCATCCCTTGACCGCGGCTACGTTGGGCGACAGACTGTCACCTCGAGCCAAAGCTCACCGTCACTAATCTCGAGCAATTACAATCGGATTGAATAACTACAATTGTTCAATTACAGCTATAGTAGATTCTAGGTTACAATGTTGCGGGATTATCTAAAATTCCAAAGGCTCCGGTGTTCTTTCATCTCCGACATATAATTATATAATGACTCATTGAAAACCAGCTTTCATTTTTTGTTGATAGTATGGTAAGAAAATGTGAAGTTCGAACGCTTGTAACAATTGCCTGAGTTGCGTCATCCTTGGTTTTAGGAAAAGATAGGGAAGTCACTGAAGGGTGTCGCGGCTTCGATGTCTTTCGTAGCTGCGACGCGGAGGCCTCTCGGTTGTTCTTTGAATAATCGTCAACGTGGACGAACGTCAAAGCGAAACCACGCGAATTCGGCATTTCCGATAATACGGAACACTGTAAACGCGACTGCGTTGAATTCGTTCGATTAATTCCTAGCAGTATCTATAAACAGTGAACTTAAGGCCCCATACACACCTGCATACGCTAGGTTGTAAGAAATAATAGCTATATAAGTATGTAGCGGCGCATGAGTTAGAGAACGATGCAAATCGAGAGCGACTCATATTATTGTTTTGCCTCGTGACACTTACACAGTACATGTAACGTCAACAAATATGTGGCGGATCGGTATCAACAGGACGCCGACAGGTCGAGGCATCAACGCGGCGCAACACCTCCCGGGCGATCCGCGGGTACCAACCGCCAACACTAGAGGGCTACGACGACAACGAGTCTGTCTGTCTAACTCGCTAGCGGTCGAATATACCGAGCGATTGATATAAATACCGCACCTAACGAGACTCCCTCTACGTCTAAGGCAGGGACTACCGGGCATAGCCTTACTGACGAGTCCACCGGTAGTCCCGGGACGAAACGCACTCTCTCTCTTTTCATCCGTCACAAATATCTCCAACAGACTCAGGAAACCCTGAACCGCCTTGCACACGACACCGACTCCCAAAACAAAGGAATATGAATTCGGCACATAGGCATAAGATAAACGAACATCTAGAAGGGCTGTGTCTTGATCGAGTCTTTCAGTCTTTCGGTAACGGTCAAATCGCACACTTGTAATCCTATTATAAAATAAAGGTACCTCTACCTCTGGTTCAAGAACCCAACATTTTTTTATTATTATTTTCCCATTATTTTTACGTGACATTTTGGCGATCCTGCCAGGATCCATTCGCTTCAGTGTAAACGAAGTTACGATTTCGGTCTACGGACATTATTGAAGATCGAAGGATTCGAACTACTTGTGTTATGAACTTTGCTGTCAATAATTTACCACGGTGGGCCAAATCAACGGGGCCACTGTCAGCATAGAACAAATCAACAGAACGAGTTTGACACTCAAACAACACATTTGAACGCGCCACAGAGGAAAACACCGCAGGGGAACCTCATTCTACGAACTTACGTATCAAGGTGAGAAAAGTCGGAATTCTTTTAAACAATATAGAACGCGAAAAGTTAGTTTCTCTAGTACCTCTAGCGAAGAGACAATATGAACAAGAAAGACTCAAAAGCCGAGACAAGTTTACCCTCTACAAGTGGAGTTCAAAATAAAACGGGATCACTCGATTCCTCTACCAGAGCACTTTTAGACTTAATACAGAGACAGAACGAAGAATTTCGACAACAATTTAACGAAATAAAGAATGCTTTAAAATTAGCGAACGAAGAAAATAGAAAACGCGCTAACGAAATGGAAATATTAAGTAGAAACCTCTCGCGTGTTAAACTACCACAAATAAACGTAAAATCAACTGAATTCGGTTCTATGATGACTGACGATGACGATAATATATCAGTATTAAAACACGATACTAATCCACCCCCACCTATGCCACAAAAGCCACCAACATATGTCCAACCATCCAATCCAACAGCTGGAAACTCTGGAAATCTAAAAGCTGTTTAGTATCTCCGATACTAAACGAAGAAAACGATATAAGTGTAGAAGATTTTATTCGTGAAATAAAAGAAATGAGAATGATGTGTAGCGAACAAACGTTATTATTAAAAATGATCAAAATAGAGAAAATTGTAGGAAAAGCCGCAATGACAATCCGCAATATCCATATTAACGAATTCGAAACTCTGTACGAAGGATTAAGACGTAACGTAGCTACTCAAGCATCAGTAAGAGAACACCAAGATCAGTTAAGAGTGATAAAGCAAGGAATAACCGAAAGCGTGCAAAATTATAACATTAGATTTCGACGTGTTTTCAACAAACTTCAATACAGCATTACCAATGAATATAAAGACGAACTAACTCGATGAGCGATGAACGATCGACTATACATGGTTTCTGTGATTGACTATGTAAGAGGCCTTCGTTCAGAAATAGGACACGTGCTATTGGCTAATCCCCCCCCCCCCAAACATCATCGATGCAGAAAAAAAGGCAATGGACGTGGAAAAATACTTTCCCGAAGACAACGCTCGCAGACGGATGACACGACAAACAACCACTCCACCATCTTATCGTAACCAGACGTCTCGTCCAGTAGGTAACCGCTTCACGATTACAAGTAACATGAATAACAAAACTCCACCCACACAAAAATTTCAACCAAGAATGAATAATTTTACAAAGCTTGAAAATCGACCATTAAACGAAAGGCCACAAACGAAATGTTTCAAATGCAATCGATTGGGACACCTTGCCAATCAATGCCAAAATTTTCGAATACCGCCTCAAACAAAAGCCCCTCCAGGAATAAACTACATTCAAGAACAATCATAATTAACAATGCTACCTCAGGAAGATTATCCACAATACGACTACAATTACCAGGACGACGAGGATTGCGATTTTTCGTTGACTCGGGAGCAGGAATCAACTTGCTTAAACGAGGATGCTACCCAGGAAGAACAATAATACCAGACACATAGAAATTCTCCATGGACCATTCCAAATACGAATCCAATTCCAAAATTAAACTAAATTTATTCAACAAAGAGATAGAATTTTCCTTAGTAGATGATAATTTCCCTATCATAGAAGACGGCATATTAGGCTTACCCGGTTTAAATCAATATCGATTCGAACTCTCCAATAAAACATTAAAATTAGATAATAATACTCTTCTGCTGCAGCAAGAACCACCTCTCGCATCGGGAGAAATCGTTCAAAAAATTGTATACTTCGACGGAAAGCCAACGCCAGTATGCTTTATCAATGGTGGTAAGTTTTCAGTCCAAATTTCTAACATTATTGAAAATATAACCACTGTAGATCAAATCGAAAAATTCAAATCTTTGATTCGACTATCGCACATAGAAAAACCTCTTAGAGAACCTATGTAGTATTTTCGTCTGTACCTACTTAAATTATATTTATCTTATTTTCCTTTAAGCATTCGTGAACGTAGTGGTAATGAACTTCAATGTGTTTAGAATTTTTTGTAAAAGTTCCGTATTTTGCTATACTCATTACTCCAGAGTTATCCTCATAGATTTTTACAGGGTTATCGTCTACATTTACATCGAAGATTTTCATTAGTTCTCTGATAGTCATTACTTCGCTCACCGCTTCCGATAGAGCTACATACTCTGCATACGTCCAGGCTTTGTCACACACCTTTGTTTTTTAGATTTCCAACCGATTACATTTCCATACAATTTAATTACATATCCAGAAGTAGATTTTCTATCTAAATGATCTCCTGCCCAATCAGCGTCCACATAAAAATCTATCGTTTCACACTTTTCATTCCTTTTCTAATGTAACCTTAAATCTTTAATATTAAATATTTCAATATTTCGGTACAAATATTTCAATATTCGCAAAGCATATTTAAAATGTGTCTCGCTACAACAATCTTGAAATCTACTAAAGATAATTCACACTATAACTTATATTGGGTCTGGTATTTGTACTAATATACAGCAATGCACCAATTAAGTTCTTGTATCCAATGTCATTTCTATTTATCTCAGCGTTTTCAATTTTTAAATTTGTTTCCGTTGGTGTACAGTACAATTTGCTGTTTTGTAATTTATATTTGTTCGCTAATGATTCAATGTATTTCGTTTGGCTTAGTTTCATTTCATTTTTTATATAATCATACTCTATATTTATTTCAAAATATTCTTTTACTTCACTTAAATCTTTCATTTTAAATTTATCAGGTAATAGCTTCTTTACATTTTGTATCCTTTTTTTGTTTTTACTACAGATTAACAAATCGTCTACATATATTAGCAAATAAACAACATTTTCCCCCTCTCGATGAGTATATAGGCACAACTCTATGTTATTCTTCTTAAAATCCAATGTCGTCACATACCTATCAAAACACTCATACCAGTCCCTCGGACTTTCTTTTAACCCATAATGCGCTTTCGATAATTTACAACCTCTATTCGTTCCGTCTGCATATCCCTTTGCTTGATTTACATATACCTCCGAACTTACTTCGCCATTTAAAAAGGCAGTTTTTACATCCATTTGCTGAATGATTAATCCATTTTGACAACAATATGATAGAAGAGAAGAGAATATATGTCATCAACGACTACGTTTCTTTGTTGAAATCCTCTTACCACTAATCTATCCTTATACTTGTCATCTGATTTTCTCGTGTAAACCCATTTTACATCTAATACTTCTTTGCCTTTTACCCTCTCTACCAATTTCCAAGTTTTGTTTTTATAGAGACACTCTATTTCTTTATCCATAGCCTGTTTCCAATCTTCACTATTTTCACAACAAATCGCCTCCTCAAATGTGCAAAGGATATCTACTCTACAATAATTTACGTGAATCTCACTACTGTTTTCCTTTTCTGGATACCTTACTGGAGTTTTCTTATTACGTGTAGATCTCCTAGGAATCTTTAAGCTTTCAGAACTATTATCATTTTCATCTTCTCTACTTTCTAACTCTTCCTTATTCATGCTGTCCAATAAATAATTATCTTTACTATCATCGCTAACTGCATCGAATGAATTCTCCTCAAAACCGATACATTTTTTGTCTGTTTCTACGACCTCTACATGTCGCTACTGTTATTTTTACACCTAATAGGACTCTCTAACCTACTTCACTATATCCTAACAGAATTCCCATATCTGCCTTCTTGTCCCATTTGGAAACTCTTTTTTGTTCTGGCCTTCTTACAAAAACTTTACTTCCATATAGATGTAGATTTTTAACACTTGGTTTTCTCCCGAAGAATATTTCAAAAGGTGTCTTTCTTTCTATAGTATTCGCTAATATTCGATTTTTCAAGTATGCCGCTGTCCAAACTATTTCCGGCCAGTACCTTTTATGTACTTTCGCTTCCGCTAACAAGCAACGCGCCATGTCCATCACTGTTCTATTATACCTTTCCGCTGTCCCGTTTAATTCATGTACGTATGTTGGGTAATTATTTATTCTTATACCTTTATCCCTAGCAAATTTATAAATTCGATTATTTAAATATTCTTTACCATTATCGCATCTTAATATTTTTAACCTCTTGCCCGTTAAATTTTCGGCTTCATTTACGAACGGTACGAAAGAATCAAAGACCTCATCTTTTGATTTTATACAATAGATCCTAGCTATTTTACTATAATCATCGATAAATGAAATGAAATATTTTTCTCCATTGAATCCGGTAGTCTTAAAGGGACCACATACGTCCGTATGAATAATTTCCATTATTTCCCTAGCCTTAGTTCGATTATTTTTGAAAGGTAAGTTATGCATTTTGTTTTCTATACACACCCTACATTTCAAAAGTTCCTTTTCAAATTCATTCGGTATGCCAGTCACTAGCTGCTCTTTACCCAACATCTCTAAATATTTAAAATTTACGTGTCCTAGCATCCTATGCCATCTTTCCTTTTTACTCATACCACTACGTTCGGCGCTGTTTACTAAGTGCTTCTTCCCTTTCAATATACTTTTTATTCTATATGTCCCATTCTCTTCGAACGCTACAGCTGTAAGTATATTATCCTCATCTATTACTTTCGCAATATTTCCTTTGGAAATAACCGTATTCTTATTGTCTGCTGGTTTACCTAAACTAATCAAATTTGCGGACATTTCTTTCGCGTAAAATATCATATTTATTCATTTTGTTTTCCGAATGCTTCAAAATAACTTATAACATTCCCAACTTTTGTCGCTTTTATCGGTCTATTATCGCCTAAATATATATTTACCGGTTCTTTTAGGTCGATAGATTTATCGAAATAATTTATATTATTAATTATGTGATCGGTACAACCGCTATCTAATAGCCACACTATTTCGTTCTTACTTATTTCATCCGTCTCACTGCTGTTTGCTGCGTGCGCCGTTGCTGTCCATATGCCTGCTCTTGAGTTTCCATGCTCGCCCGTGCCGGTTCTTCATTGACGATGAAAGTTTCCACGTCCTCTGCTCGTATTGCCTTTGTTCCCTCTTCCTCTGTTTCGACCACGTGTTGGCCCATGCCAATAGCCGTTACTGCTTCCCGCTTGGACGCCATTTTGACACTCTCTCGCAAAGTGTCCTAATCTTCCACATCTGAAGTATCCTTCCTTTTTTGCAGAAAAGGCGTTGGTTTGCCTTTCT
Organism: Bombus vosnesenskii; assembly: GCF_011952255.1. Taxonomy (NCBI): domain Eukaryota; kingdom Metazoa; phylum Arthropoda; class Insecta; order Hymenoptera; family Apidae; genus Bombus; species Bombus vosnesenskii. Next base: position 28,037 of record NW_022884138.1, on the reverse strand, counting down.
CCTCGATTGGATTTATTTTTCTTCTCTGCTATTTCTATTTTATTTTTCACATACGGTACCGTTTGATTCTCTTCTTTCAATGCGTCTATTATGTCCGCTATGTAGCTGTATTCTTCGGGTAACGTATTCAGCATGTAATTCAGCTTTTCCCTCTCACTTACTTGTGCGCCCGCACTTTTTAATTCATTGATTAATTTTTCAAAGCTGTTAAAGAATGATGCTGAATCACTGTAGTTCTCCAGTCTTATGTTTTCCAATCTCCTTCTGCATACGATCTGCAGTGCCGTCGACTCTTTCAAGTACATTTCATCGAACCTTTTTATTATATCATACGCTGTGTTTCCTTCCCTAACATACTCCAATTGTCTGTTCGATATTGCACTATAAATTATATTAATCGCCTTCAAATCCTTTTTGTCCCAGTCTTCATCGTCTCTTTCGTTCTTCATTCTAGTTGTAACAACCTCGCATTCCTTATATTTGAGAAACATCGTGATTTATCTGATCCCCACCTGACGATTATGATTTGATCTCCATTTATCTGATTTGATTTTGAAAGAACGATGTTTGTTTTGAAAGATTGAATCCCGACTTCAGATCAACTGACAGACCAATATTCGAATCCATCTGATCTGGTTAAGGAAATTCGAGGATTTGGGAATACAAATAATTGACTATATTTCCCACACAACAGTTATACATCTATATTCCACTCTGAAGAACGTCTTGCACGCACGCTGGTCGCCAACCGACTATCCTAGATTCTTTTAACATCTGGCAACAGTCTTTTGTCTCCACTAAGACCTTGACGCCCTCTAACCCTTACACACACACTCTCATGTACAGTGTAAATGTATCACTTCCCTAACAAATAGGTATGTTATTTCGTTACCACTTATCTCGTTCATCTCGCTGCTGTGTGCTGCGTGCGCTGTTGCCATCCATATGCCTGCTCCTGAGTTGCCATATTCGCTCGTGCCGGCTGCTGATTGACGATGGAAGTTTCCCCGCCCCCTGTTCGTATTGCCTTTGTTTCCTCTTCCTCTGCTGCGACCACGTGTTGACCCACGCCGATAACTGTTACTGCTTCCCGCTTGGACGCCATTTTGACACTCTCATGCAAAATATCCCACTCTTCCACATTTGAAGCATCCTTCCTTTTTTGCAGCAAAGGCATTAGTTTTCATTTCTCCTCGATTAGACTTATCTTTCTTTTCCGCTATTTCTATTTTATTCTTCACGCACGCTACCGTTTGTTTCTCTTCTTTCACTGCATCTATTATGTCCGCTATGTAGCTATACTCTTCGGGTAACGTATTGTTTTCGCACGTTCGCGGGGAGACGCGATCTCGAAGAAGCGCGCCAACGGGAGTCGTAAATTCCCGTTACGATTTGCTAATCGACGCCGCGAATCGCTCGATCCCTTATTTCGTTTAGGATAATAAGGGTAGTTAAATGAAGGATAACGCTGTTGCTAACAGGTTATTATATATTTTCACAAACCAACAACTTCGGTGTAACACAAAATGAATATTTGTTATGAGATGACTACGAATGAGTGCGACCTGAGTCTCTAGACGGATTATCGCGTATACTGATGGATTTGTCGACTCACTGTATTCGAATTGCTGACCGCTTGACCAGATGCTTGATTGAGACCGACTGATCTTCGGGTGTAAACCCGGTCGAAAGATGTTGACTGTTCGAAGGATGTAAAGTCAGTGATGTTCGGAGACGATGCTGTGGCGGAGGAAAGCTAAGGATGGGTGTGTCTAGCGCACGGGACCATCGGATTTGTTGGTGACGATTTTGACTAAGGGAGTGAGGGAAATAGTCTTCGTTGTTAATTGGTTAAACGAAGGGTCTTAACCGCCCTCGAGAGAAAGTGGTTCGTGGGAGGAAAGTTGCATCATACGTGAGAAAAACCAACTTTCCCTTGTCAAGCCGTAGTAGACAAAGGTCTTTAGAAATGCTTTGGAAACAGACGTTTGTTCAGTTTGAAGGACCTCGACTAGGAAATTCCTAAGATTTATGGAAGATACTTGAGACTATTGAGGGTACGCAGTGAGTATCCGAAGACATCTGGTTGCCATCTTGCCCGCGGTGTGTGGCCTGGGCTAGGTAGAGTTACGCGACGTAACACGTATTTATCATGTAATTCAGCTTTTCCCTCTCACTCACCTTTGCGCCTGCACCTTTTAATTCATTTATTAATTTTTCAAGATCGCTAAAAAACGATGCTGAATCACTGTATTTATCAAGACTTATCTTCTCCAATCTCCTTCTGCACACGATCTAGTGCCGTCGATTCTTTCAAGTACACTTCGTCGAACTTTTTCATTATTTCATACGCTGTTTTTCTTCCCTAATATATTCTAATTGTCTATTTGAGAAGGCACTGTAAATTATATTTATCGCCTTCAGATCCTTTTTATCCCAGTCTGGATTGTCTGTTTCAGTCTTCACTCTAGTTATAACAATATCACATTCTTTATATCTCAGAAACATTGTTATTCTTTTCTTCCACATACCGTAACCCTCACCATCAAATATCGATAGCATAATTTCCGATCTCTCCATTTTAATTGATTTCCTATTCTTTACTCAAGCGTTCCTACGTGCTTGAAGTATTTTTTCTTTTATTTTATATTCTTTGAACGTTTCTTCCCTTACTAAACTCGCAAGACTAAAAACCACGCACTAAATAGCTTGCAAAACTAGTAACCACGCTCTGCTACCATGTTAAGGTATAGAGAGGATTCGAAAATACAAATAGTTTACTTTATTTCGCACACAACAGCTATACATATATATATTACACTCTGAAGACTTCGATAACCTTCTTGCACGCACGCTTGTTGTCAACCACCTCCTCTAGATTCTCCTAACAGCCTCCAATCGTCTTTTGTCTCTACTGAGACCTGGACGCCCTCTGACGCTTACACACACATTCACGTGTACAGTGTAAATGTATCATCTACCTAACAAGATCATCAACGTAAAATCCTACCGTCCTCCCGAACATCATAAAACCGAAATAAATAAACAGATGACTGAAATGTTAAACAAAGAGATTATAGAACCCTCCGACTCTCCCTATAACTCTCCTGTCTGGGTCGTTCCAAAGAAAATCGACGCATCAGGGAAACAAAAGTGGCGAGTAGTGATTGACTTTAGGAAGTTAAACGAACTAACAGACCAAGACGCGTATCCACTACCTGACATTGACGATATACTATCACAGCTAGGAAATAAGAAATATTTCTCCTCTTTAGACTTATCCTCAGGGTTCCATCAAATACCCATGGACGAGAATTCAAAGAAATACACTACATTTAGCACACCACAAGAACACTTCCACTATAATAGAATGCCATTCGGGCTCAAGAACGCACCTGCTACCTTTCAAAGAATGATGGATACCACGTTAAGAGGTTTGATTAACAATCATTGTTTCGTTTATCTCGATGATATCATTATATTCGGGCAATCGATAGAAGAACATACTAAAAACTTAGTCATTATATTCCAAAGACTCGGGAAAGTAGGTCTAAGAATACAACCAGATAAATGTGAATTCTTAAAGCCCGAATTAGAATATCTAGGACATGTAGTGACAGCAGATGGAGTAAAACCTAACCCTAAAAAGATAGAAGCAGTAAAGAATTTCAAACTACCAAAAAATCCTACAGATGTAAAATCATTCCTTGGGCTAGCTGGATACTATAGAAAATTTATTAGAAACTTCTCTAAAATTGCCAAACCTCAATCTATTTTTAAAGAAGGACATTTAGTATTAATTCATAACGATCATAAAGAACACAAGATAGATACTGAATGGCCAGGGCCATACACCATTGAAAAAGTGAAAAGCCCCTTATTATGAAATAATAGTAAATCACTCGATTAGGAAAATACATGGTAACCGTATTAAACCTTACTTTCCAGGACGATCTTCACCTTCTTCATAGTTAGCTAAGCTAAACGTTATACCCCTTAATGGTAGTTCTATATATCAAGAAAAATTAGCTCATGCATACTTATATAGCGAATCCGTAAACGTAATTATAGGTTTAGACATTAAGGATATATATGCAAAACTCAGCGAAATTAAAAGATTTAGACTAATGTTAACAGAACATTTTAAAAGTGAATGCCCGTATTCCAATGAAATGATTACACGCGCTCGCAAAAGAAATTTAGACAATGTAATCATGCATATTAAATTTATGACACACACTTGTTACCGAAGAGGGTCATTGAATTTTGTTGGATCCATTTCTAGAAGTCTATTTGTAACTCTGGATAACGATAATTTAGAATTAATGAATAAAAATATAGATAAATTTTTTGATGAAAACAATAACTTAAAAACCAATATAACTTACAAAACAAATTTCAAAACTATAGCTTTACCCTTAACTGACAGTCTAGAAGAAATCCTAACAAAAATTGAAAACGCTCCAAAAATCATTAATAATGTATAATCGTATAGAATGCACCTCAATCAAATTTCCAACGAAGTAAACTCTCTTAATTATGAACATAGAATTAGAAGTCTTAAGAAATAGGAACTAAGTGTCTTATAAATTATTAGTTATATTGATCTAGCATTACTAGGAACATATGTATATTTAACAAAATAGGATTATTCGATATTATAAGCAAATGCCTACCTTCCAAATTATGTATTCGCGTATTATGTTGTAAAACCAAAGAAAAAAAAAGACACAGGTATAAGCAATATCTCTAGACCAATAGAGCGCACCTTTAAACACATATTCCACACCTGAAATACAACCATTACGAGAATTACCTGAAGACACCAATTCAGTCATCCTCGAAGCAAGGCATGTAAGATTCCAAAAGGGCATACAAAAGGAGGCACTACACCGAAAATAAGAGTCTGGAGGACCAGCCGCACTCTAACACTGGGGGAATGTAACGTCAACAAATATCTCCAACCGACTCAGGAAACCTGAACCGCCTTGCACACGACACCGACTCCCAAAATAAAGGATTATGAATTCGGCACGTAGGCATAAGATAAACGAACATCTAGAAGGGCTGGTTCTTGATCGAGGCTTCAGTCTTTCGGTAACAGTTTAATCGCACACTTGTAATCCTATTATAGAATAGAGGTATCTCGAACTCTGGTTCAAGAACCCAACATTTTTTTATTATTATTTTCCCATTACTTTTACGTGACAAGCAAAGCGTAACGATAAACAAACTCCGAGCAAAACAATGTTGCCGCTACGTGCAATCGTCAACCGAGGTTGAATTTAAAGTTTTCGATACTCCCCCGAGTATAAATAAAAGAACACGATCGTTAAGACAGTTAGTATCGAACATTCTTATAGCGAATTAATATCGAACGAACGTAAGCATTACCTTGTATACACATATCGAGCAACACTAAGCGAACGACGACTAATTCTGTACTGCAAATAATTTTAAATACATTTGACTACACTAAGTATCAACTCGTCTGGTCATTAATCAACAACGCGTTTAATCGTCCTCCACATACATGTTGTATAAGCTACTATGTGTATATTTATTTATGTTTCCCATAGTACAGACGTATTCCTTATTTTATTGTAGCTGTGTAATTTCAGTAGTCTTGCATAAAGGACATCTGTTTTGTTGCAATTGTATCAGCTATTAATTGTAATACTTGAAACGTTTGTATCTAATCGTCATGCATCTGTGGTGGCACTCGACCATGGAACTTTCCAACGGCTTCGCGACACAAAGCGCTATACCTTCAAAGCGTAAAGCCGACACGCCTAATGTACCATCGATATCCCTACAGTTCTTTCGCCGAATATTCGGAAGAATGCATACGCGGCAACCGTTGCGGACATCTAATAAACGCGTGCGTAGTGGAAATATCGAGGGGCAACAAAGAAAAGAATCCATTTGCTTTCGAATCAAAGATTCATTCTGCCCCGAGCTGCGGAGTGCGAAAGGTTAAGCGTCATAGCGAAGCAAACACAATTAGAGATACGTGATTATTGACTCTTGACAGTTAATCGTTAGTCGTTAATTGTTGATCATAAATTGTTGACTGTTGATTGTTAATAATTTAATTAACTTTTTTGTTGAACATCAAGAGTATTTCTTGTGGGCACCTTCACCCACTATCCACCTCACATCGTTATTCTACATACGGAAGGCAAGATTGATATCAAATTCGAAGGATAGACCGCAGAAGTCTGGTCTCTGCTATTACCACGAGACCTTTCGAGACCGCGCAAGGAAGTGCCGGGCCCCTTGCAACTGGACCCAGTGAAACGAGACCAGCCGTCCGTAAACGCGGCATGTGGCGATGGCTTTAGTATCCCGTCGCATTTTCGTGACGGACAGGGCACCAAGGATCTCTTTCCTTGTGAACACCGGTGTCAATATAAACGTATACCCGTGCAACAAACTACGCGGATCCGCGAACAAAGATACGTACGAGCTGTTCGCGGCGAATCGAGTGGTCGAAGCAAACCGAAAACGCCTTTCGCGAGTCAAAACGCATCGTCTCTGACGCCACAATGTTAGTGTCACGACCGGCATACTTCAAATCCGATGGACTGACGATGGAGATAAAGATGTGGCGGCACTCGGCGACAATCGGCGGCAATATCGCTGAAGTGTCTAATGAACCATCAACATCCCAACGGTCCTTCCGCCGAAGGTTCTAGAAGAAAGAGCACGTGGCAACGGTCGCGGACGCCTAGCAAATGCAAATGCATGGTGGGGATGTTGAGGGATGACAAAAGAAAGTAATCGGATTCGATCGAAAGTCAAATCATAAGAGCTTTCAGTCTTGGAAAGTCACTCCTAGAGTTTGGAAGTGGATTGTAAAGTGAATTGTTGTTAGAAAAAAAATAAAGTTTCTTTTTTTTATTTACACCTCAAATTTCTTTTTTTATTTTGTTGTTTTACGTGACATTAGCGCATCCGGTATCGGCAACAGCGCGTGAACGACAAATGGCAGCCGCTAGGATTCGTTACAAAATCTTTGTCTCCCGTGCGATCAATTCTGTATTTAGAATAATTTTAAATATATTTGACAATATCAAGTATCAACTCGTCACGTCATTATTTAAATCATCCACCACAAATCCAAAAACAGAATAAGGAAAACAGAGAAACGAACAAATAGAAAATTAAGTTGCTAACATGTTTTTCTATAATAATATTTTAACATCAATATTGTAATACGCAATGTGTTACGCCGCCTAAAACATCTGCACGCCAGCCCGCGCGACCGGACAACAACCGACCTGCGTAACGTCACTTCGACCCTCACATAAGGACCCACCATAACTTTCACTTCCCTGTATTGTTTCGCCATGTGTCTTCAATCCGTTTGTCTTGAAGAATTTCTAAAGCTTAAAAATATTCTCGAAACACAGTCGGTTTTAGAGAGGTCCTTGGGTTTATTAGTCGCACTTAAAACACGGAGAAAGCGGGTATGCACCCATTAGGAAAATCCGAATAGCCCTGTAATAAAACAAGCTAGGTTTTTCTCACGCACACAGTCATCTATCCACCACGATGGTAGGAGACTCCCTACTCATCCCTTCGAGCCGTAGTGCAGGTCATGACCAATCGACACCGCGGTTCGTTGCCCTCACTTTTCCTAACGAAAGTGGGAACAACGAATCCGCGTTCTTTAGGCACAGGGGCACACCCACACCGAACTTTTCTTCCGTATTAGAAAAAGAGCGACAGACAGTCTAAAAACTAACGCCTAACGCGGCAGTCTACACATAGCGCGAGAGTCGCATACTTCACGCAAATCTTTTGTCGGTTCTCGGTGTTGTCGAACACACATCTTCTCTCCTAAATATATTATAGTGCTAAGTCCATTAATACATTAATTTCCATTATAAGAGCCCTGCTCTAGCGTACATATCTATCGCATCTTCGTGCGACAAGTTGTTAACTATTTATTTCTCTACGTCAGTGTAATCTAAGTGTTGGAAATATATAATTTATAATTCTGTGAATCACAGTGTTATACAAACTCAATCACCCCTATTATCTCAACGGAAATCAGGGGATCGATCAATTCGTGGTGTCGATTGTTATAATCGTAACGGGGATTTACGACCCCCGTTGACGTCTCTCCTCGCGATTACGTCTCCCCGCAATTGGTCGAAATTTACACAATGTGAAAATGAAAAAATTGGAAGCAACCGAACTACGGATGAAACTAAATCACTTCGCTGCTTGTAAAGATAACTTTTAGTGTTATAAACATAAGTCAAGTAGCAAAGAGCATAAATTGAATTTACCCAAACTCTTCTTGAAATCTGACAAAATGATTCTTTATTTTGTCAAAAAAATCTTTACGTATTTTCCATTCCCATTCGTCGCTTTTTTCAGTGGCGTGTTTATCGCTACGTCGAAACTCCGTCGGGTAGCAGTTAATTTCATTTAAAGTAGAAAACTATTCAGAAACGTGTATACGTTACACAGCAACAAACCAGTCGCCCTGTTATTACCTCGTTCTCAACAGTTCAAATTTCAGGGACAACCGACTACTTAGTATCGACCCAGTACGTCATATTTACTCGCCAAAAGAATTGTAAACGAAAATTGTAACCAGACGTGCCGTTAGTAACTACCATTTTTCATTTGGCGGAAATTTAAACAAACCCCGAAACACCGTGGCGTTTTGCAACTGTCTTTAATCCTTTAAGATAAAAAAGATTGACGCAAAATTTTGACGGGATGAAATTTCACGATATATTCAGGTGAAACGATGCGAAATTAGAGCGAAGCTTATAATGGGAATATAGTTTGCTTGTCTGTTGTCATAAAATGAGATATGCAGAATATATTAAAAAATAGAGTATATGTAATACGAAACTTTATATTATTCATGTTATTATGGACAAAATATCACAATATGTTCATATATTTAAATCTCCTCCGAAAAAGATTATTGTATGTAGAACACAGTTTAACTGTATTTTGAATTCTTGTTTATCAGATCACAATTGATAAGTTGATATTAGGATGATTATCCTCATTTGAAACAATTTTGTGACTGTTACTTGTCAATATACTTTATATCTTATGTACATTTTAAATATAGTACGCAAACTCGAAGTTGCAAGGAACATTAATAAAAACTCAATATTTCAATAACGCCTTTCATGATTATAATTAAATATTTTTTCAAAATGTCGTATCAGTGTTACATCTAGCACCCCCTCCCCCACACACAAAAGTTTACCAATTTATAATATATGTACTAGTAGATTGACAAGTTACGATTTACAGGTTATATAGAATTCTATTTTATGATTTTATAATTTTTCGTTAAATAGAATAATCAAATAACTTGCAATTAGTAAAATTTCATTTGTTTTATCGTCAAACTTGTGCAAGGGAACATATTAATGCTGGTAACTTTAGTGACTTGCAAAATTTCAATAGTGCAAGACAGGCCAGATATTCAATTGCAATTGGTTGCTATCCATATTTTCATCGGTCTTACAATAACCTTATGTTATCAATTATGAATTAAAAAGTTAATGAAATCACAACTCACCCAAGGCCAATGGGTATGACTTCTTTTCGAAGATCGATTGAAATCTCGAGTTTGTTGTTTGAGACATTCAGTTACCACAAGACAAAAACACCACTCCATTACAGCCGACGTAAACAAAACATGACAGATTCTTCCAATTCTCGGACAACAAACATAGGCATACATACTGTTTTAAAGTCACAGTCTGTCGTTGAACTTTCGCCAAGTAACTTGATACGTACATATACACGTCCCTCGAAATCAGTTTTCGACGAAAATACATACGTGACATGTTATGTTGCAACCGAACGTGAATTTCTCGCGGGAAATAGCCTGATATCGTTTATTTATGCGTCTCTCAAATACGAATTTTACTATACACTTCGTTTAAGACACGCCATTTTGCAAAACGATTATCGAAAGATTACTGCTTACATCGAGATCGAGAATAGATTCGCAGGAAGCTGGATGCCGCGATTTCTTCCCGCGCTTTACTTTCTTCCGAAGTTGTGATTGGTTGATTTCCTGCTGCCATATTCGGTTTCGCCGAGAATCGTGAACACGTACGCTGGAAGCAATGCGGGGTAATTATTTAATTTATTTCATAATATTATTTAACATATATCGTGAAAAGTTCTGAATATTCGGATTCTTCTGTTATCGTTTCATCGTATGTTAGCATTATCAGCTCTCGATATCGAATTGACAAACAGAATTTTTCTCATACAAAGTAAGTCACATTAAGTATATGTATATGTATAGTCGAAGCAATGCAATTAAAAATTTTTCCATTTTAATTGGTATTATTTATCACAGACATTTTACCGAGCATTCATTTTATAAATCTTATACATATATATATATATATATATATATATAACCAATTTATAATATATATATGAATACACACACGCGCGCGCGCACACACACACACACACACACACACACACACACACACACATATATATATATATATACAAACAATAGAAATACTTTCGTGTGCTATTATACGTAGTTCGATAGTTTACATTTCACGGGCCCCGTGTTGCACCTGCGTCGGTTTCGTTCCTGTTTCCAACGTATAAGTGTAGCGTCAGTGATTCGCGTGACGCGACGCAACCTTCAACGTTTGTTTTTCTCCGTTTATGCGTTGTGTGTTCGTTTGAATGAAAACGTCGCGAGTGTTGTAACAAAAACCACGGAAAACAGAAGAAGAATACGGGAGCAAAAGGAATTCCAGGCTACAGCAGAATGCCCATTGCCCAACAGGGTTTCGTTCCATGGTATTTCAACGAGGTAAGCTACCTCTTTTAGTACGCTTCAAGGCGCCTCTTTCCAACCAATTAATTTGCGTCCAACACCATTTTAACTTCGTATACTCAGAGAAAATATCGTTCTTTTGTATTTTCTAACTCTGATCTATGTATAAATTTACTGCGACGGGTCATTTCTACGGATTAACGTACCTTATAAAAACGTTGCGTGAAATGTTAATAATATATAAGTCTTGAAACATTTGTACTAATTTCATAGAGGAACGTAGTTGGTACCTTCCGGGTGGCATATTGTATGCTTGTTACATGAACTTTCCAAATATCTTACAGTTAAATGGTTGGATTGTTTACTAGAATAAGCAACACAACATTGTTTTTGATTTATTGTGAATGAATTTATAGAATCATATTATTTTACACATATACACTATCGCGCAAAAGTATCCCAACATTTGATTACTTTTGATATTATGTTATTTAATTGCACAATCAAATTGATAGTATGTACCGATATATAATGATTACGATCTGTATTATTATCTTATTCCTATGATGTGGTTTTAACATAGGTCGTAACAAAACGGTCAAAAAATTCTTTATTCTCAGACTCTGTAGCCTGTAAGAAACGAATTAATTAATTAAGAATCTCGTTGTAACCTACAGGTTCGGAAAAGGCTGATAGGCTTTGGTCTACGTGGTGGTTGGGAATTTTCATTCGTTTCGAGTTCGCTTAGCTGATAAATAGTGAATGTGCATTTCTTCCAAAATAAAGAAGAAAGCGAAGTCGATAGAAACGTGGGTCAAATTTGAAATCATTTCTCGATTATGTGGAGGTTGATTAAACGCGTTGGTGTATATAGTGATGAGACGAGTTGATATTTGGTGTAGTCAAATGTATTTAAAACTATCGGCAGTACTCTTCTAACGATCTCCCTCTAACGAATTTAAATTCGACTTCGGTTGACGGTTGCGCGTAGCGGCGATATTGTTCTGTCCGGAGTTCGTTTATTATCAAGTTTCGTACCTCGAGACGGTATCAATGCCCCGAGGCAAAACAACAACATGAGTTACTCTCGATTCGCATCGTCCTATGACTCATATGCCGCTACAATATGCAATCGAATAAAGTGATAAATAGCTTGCAGATGTTTACGCGTCTCTGAAAATGTTAAAAGATATAACACGTTTAACGCGAAGTATTCGTGATAATATTCGCTGCAATTTGAAATATCTGCGTGCAGTCTCGTAGGTTTTGAATAAAAATTTATCTTTTATCGAAAGATACATACATGTTTTGGCCTATATATAGCTTTGTACTCTTGTAACCTAAAAGAGAAGTCGAAAAAAAGTGATGTTAACTCTTGCAGTAAAAAATTCATTTATGTCAATACTACATTTAGAAATGCACCAAGAGAAGCAAGACAAATTATTGACGAAACACAGGATAGTCATTTCCGATCCAAAAGAAAAACGCAACTAAAATAATATGTAGATAGCTATTAAGGCAATAAATAATAAAGTCATTGAAATGATCCATCATTTCAAACTAATATCGCTTCTCTTTACTTCAGAACTGCTATAAACATTTTAAATATCATTTATGTCTTGGTTCCCTTGCGAAGTTCTCGAAGAATTCGTCAAATGATGTCATGAACAATATAAATAATCGTAAAAAATCTATATTTGTGTTTAAAAAATAGGCGAATAAAGAGAAATAGGATAATCGAGACCGGTGAAAAAGGATCAACCAAAATCCCGCATCTGATACAAGCGGAAGAGAAATCAATTTCTATCATGTCGCACGGCGAACAAGAACGCAAATACGGAATCTTTTGTATAATACTACTCCAAACTCTGTTGAGTCGCAGTAATAATAATAATCGGGTGTTGACTTCTGCTCGTTTTTACTTGAAGTTTGCTCGTTACCTCTTTGAAATTTGGTGGATCGTTTTCTGTCGAAACCCGTTCCATCTGACGTTAAAATCAATAAAAACAATATTACGATAAAGACTTTTATCTCCATTGTTGTCAACTTCCGTCAAGTCTTCGTTTTCTGCTCGCTGAATATAATACGGATTCCCAAAAACTTTCTTCGTATGAAATTTTACTAATGTACATTTATCAAATATTGCACATTTTAAAATAGGTTATCATTATAAGATTAAAAAAAAATAGATAAAAATATCTTGAAACAAAAGAAACCAATTTTGAAGTTTGTTAGCCCGGAAATGTCATGGTAGGAAGGTATACTTCGATATTACTTTTACTATCGATAGGCGTCGCCGTCGTTGCTGTTATCATATACGAGACACAACAAATCACGAAATTGACAAATCACCGGTGATCTCCTCGAGTCGCAGTTCGAACGTTTCACAAATAAGTTAAAGAATTAAACTTTAGATATAGTGGTAAAATTTATTGTATGAATCCAACAGAGTGACGGTTCAGGGTGTTATAACAAAGAGGTATAGAACGCTGATTTGGGAGACTTCTTGTACTGAGGTTTTAGTCCCTCTGAAGCGGTTATCGTCGGGTGTATATCAGAGGCGCCTATCCGTTGCTATCTGGTTATTGTTTCGATAGCTGTGGCATGTAGGATGTTTTGTCTACTCTATTAGTGCTTCTAAGCGTGTGATACTGTCGACGATTCGCCTGTGCATGATTATACATTGAGTAAACGGATAGCTGAGTTGGAGTTTTGATGATTAGGATAATCGAAATAATTCATAGCCATGGTAATATTTTAACTAATTTATTTTGTTGTCTTTTATAGGCCACTGCAATGAGAAAAGAATTCCTGAAGCCAAAGAAAATGATACACCCAAATAGCAGAAAGTCTATCGCTATTACGAAAAAAGCCAAAAAGTAAATACAATTACTATTAAATTATGTGATTTTGTTATGTACATTTCATTTATTTTATATGATTATATAATACTTTTGTGTAATAAAGAAGGAAATGGACAATGTGTTTTGTTTCAGAATATCAAATAGACAGAAGGCAGAAATGTCCTGCTTGATAAAACAGAATTCAATAGGAGAGAAAATATCGTGGATCAGAAACAATATGATTCCAGGCGTGTGACCCTATACTCCAGAGATAACTGCAAGTTTGTTAGAAACGGAGGTAAAACAAAAATGTATACACATGATGATACAGAGATTGTACATTAAAGATGTGATTAGTTATAGTTCTATATTTGATCCAAAGGTATGTAGCAAGAAATGATGAAGAAATGGAAGAAATTACTATTAAAAGGTCTATAGGTAGCAACAGGAGTAGACAGCATGCTAGGAGGGAACATATAATTAGAGTAGAAAGAACTAGGAGAATATCATACACGTGGAATAGGTAAAGAATTACAGCCAAATTTATTTTCAATATATCCTGATGTACAAACCCTCCTTTATTTTTCAGAAATTTCTGATATTTTAAATGCAACTCAGTGTGAAATGTTATTGAATTGGAATAATGAATTACAGTGTGCGAATAATTTTAAATTTATAAGGTTTGGCGAGAAAGATTTAAAGAAAGTATTAGAGCTAAGAAAAAGAATGAAAATAAGCCATATTAGACTATCCAAATCTCTATTAGCTATGCCTGTAAACAAGAAGAATTTATTCAGCAAGCCAATTGATTTAGATGAAAATAGTGTAATGGAAATAGAATAAATTCTGTAGATATGTCTTTTTATCTTTCATCTCTATTTAAAAACAAGAAAACAGAAGAAAAGCGAACAGTTTCGTCCTTTTTTGTTTGCGAAATGCTAAAAACCGCATTTCGTCTTGCTCTTATCTCCCACGAGAAACAGTCACGTCACAAGATACAAGAGTACGATAGAAGAGAAAAGAAAATGTTCGATTGTGAAATATACAACAAAACTGAAACATGCAGATGAATCACGTGCACGTTATGAATATTCTGCATCGTTTCTCCGCCTTTCCTTCATTTTTTTCGCTAGCTGCTCCATTATTTAAGAACGAAGATATAGTAATTACTCTCAAAGTTGTACATTTCGAAATGGTAGGAAAATCAATAGTACAATGATAAATATACGATTTTAAAAGCTTTTTAGATTTCTTACATACTTAGCATTAATCAAATAGCTTAGTATATAAAAGAGTTTACTTATGTCGCATGTTATAAATGCAGCTGCGTTCGTTACAACAATTCCAATTCCAAGGAATTTCTCTCGAAGATCGCAGTGAAGAATTTGCTTTGTTAAATTATTACTGGTATACTTCGTCAACTTGTGGTATATCGATACAATTTGTCAACCATCACTTTTAATAGCTTCTCGCTAATAAAAACATTTCGTACCTATTTAATAAGAAGCAGTATATTCTTAATTATTTAGAAATTTAGTTAATGATGTTTAAAAATACGAATATGTTTAAAAATTATAATGTAAATATATATATTTCATTTCATGTTTTACTAATATATCTCTAATTTAGATTAAATATCTGAAACTTGAAAGAAACTTTTAAAACTTTCAATACATCGCATACGTTTCAAATTTAGTGCATAGTTACATATATATATATACGATCGATCTTACTCGATCATCTTACTCGAAGAACAGGGTCTGCGTGTGGCGAGCTACGGGACAGGGACCGTTGGAATGTTTACTGTCGAGTGTTACAACTATTTCCTTCTTAAGGAGAGCTATAGAATTATTCCATGCCTTTGTTAGACAAAGCGTTCATCCTGTGACCGCGGCTACGTTCGGCGACTGACTGTCGCCTCGAGCCAAAGCTCATTATCACAACTCTCGAACAATTACAATCGGATTGAATAACTACAATTGTTCACTTACAGCTATAGTAGACTCTAGGTTACAATGTTGCGGGATTATCCAAAATTCCAAAGGCTCCGGTGTTCTTTCATCTCCGACAAATATATTATGGTATAGTTCCTATTTTCCGACCGCATGGAAGGCTAATAAAGATGGAAATATGGTCGAGAACTGGCGACCAATTACGATCGGCCCAATTCTAGGCCGCATTTTCTCATCAATCCTCGATGGGCGGCTAAGACGGGGTATAGATCAAAATATAAGGCTGTTGAGATATGTGTAATTTTCTGTGCTGGACTGAGTTAAGTAGTAGAAATACTTATATGTATATATCAGTGTGTGGAAGTATGTGTGTGTGCGCAGCGTCTCGAAACAAAGGAACGTAAACAGTCAGTCGGTTAATAGTCGTCGATGAAGAGTCGGGTGTAGAAGGTGCTGAGACGCGTGCAAGTGTATCGATAAATATATATAGAATCGTCAATGTAATAAATATATCATTATTTTAGTAATAACTGTCAATATAAATTTAATGTTCCTATAACATTATTTCGGCTTCAAAGATCCACAATTCTCAACATGGTAGAAGATCGTGGTTGCCGAGATTTAAGGTTATGGAACCACGTGTAACCGGGAGTGAATGTATAAAAGTCGATTTATAAAAAGGAATAAAAAATTGGAAATAAGTTCTGAAGAGATAAAAAGGCTATTGGTAGAACAAATAAAAAGATTTTGGATAATAAAGAGAATTATTTTTTGAAAAAAAAAAAGGTGTGAATATAGAAAACGAATCAAGATGCCAAAGGACGACGAAATTAAGGTTCAAATATTCGATGGACGCGATTACAGAATGTGGAAGAAAAGAATATTAATGTATCTAAAGTGTAAAAAATGTTATGAACCGGCTACACGAGAGAAAATGGACACGGATGCGCAAGATAAGTGGGATGAAAAGAATCAATGGGCGATGAACTACATCTATAGTAGTATAACGAATGAGCAATTAGAATTTGTTGGTGATCAAGACACTGCTTTAAAAATAATGCAAAAGTTTGATGAGATGTATATGAAGGAATCAACAGCAGTGCAAATTTGTATAAGAAGTAGACTAGACATGATGAGGTTGAAAGACTTTGAAGAATCAAATTCATTTTTCACGGAATTTGAAAAAACTATCAATGAATTAAAGAGTGCCGATGCAAATGTAAGCGAACGTGAAAAACTCGACTACATGCTGAAAGCACTACCAGAATCATTGAGCTATGTTGGTGACTTAATCGACTCAGTGAAAGAAAGTGATCGGACTTGTGAATTTTTGAAAAATAAAATTATAATGTGAGAAACGCGTAGCAAGAAAGAAAGTGATAGAACAAAGTCAAATGTATTTACAGCCGAAAAAAAGGACATAAAGTGCTATGGCTGTGGAAAGTACGGTCACATGGCAAAAAATTGCACAAACACGTATAGAGGCGGAAACAATGGCGCAAACAATGGAAGAACGCAACGGCAAGGAGGTGCGTATCAGCCGCAGTAGAATAGGGGTCGCGGCGGACGAAGTTTTGGCCAAAGAAGACGAGGATACGGCCAACGAGGATTTGGCCAACGAGGACAAAGCAGAGGCCGGCAACAACGCTACTACGAGGCAAGTCAACACGACGCAAATTATTCACACAACGAGGGCTACGACGACCAAGAAATTGGATCTTTCCTAACGAGAGTAGAGCGCGAAAATAATAAAAATGAAATTACGGTATGTACTAGCGATACGCGAAAAATAGATTGGATATTGGATAGTGGATGTTCAGATCACATTATATATAATGACTCTTATTTTGTTGAGTACGAAAATTTAAAAAACCCGATAAATGTGAAGTTAGGAGACGGTAGAAGTCTAAAAGGAACAAAAGTCGGAAAAATTTTAACTTACTTTGAAGTAAACAAAAGGAGGATTAAAATTACAATGTCTAATGTATTTTACGTGAAAGAAATGGATAATAACTTAATTAGCTATGCGAGAGTAACGAATGAAAATAAGATAGTCTCAGCAGGAAATACTTTAAAGATATATAACAAATACAGAAAGTTGATAGGGATAGCATTCAAAGATCATGGTTTATATAAGATAAGTAGTTACATTGAAAGGCAAGAATCTCATGCTAAAAATGTAGAAATGTACCCTTCCAAAATAACCGTAGAAGAGCACGCGAGATTTTAGAATTAGTACATACCGATTTAAATGGACCTCATAATAATACCGGGTTTGATGGATCCAAATATTTCTTGACATTTATAGATGACTACAGTAAGTGTGCATTGATTTATACTTTGAAATCAAAAGGTGAAGTTTACAATTGCTTCCTTGATTACATAAACAAAGTCGAAAATCTTACTGGTAAAAAGATAAAGAGATTAAGATACGATAATGGAAAAGAATATATGAACAAAAGCATGTACAATCTAACTAGGGAAAAGGGAATTGTCGTAGAACCATGCCCACCTTATGTTCACGAGTTAAATGGAACAGCTGAGCGCTACAATAGAACAATCATGAATTCCGCTAGATGCTTATTACATGATTCAAAGCTGAATATTAAATATTGGCCGGAAATAGTTAGAGCCGCGGCGTACTTAAAAAATAGAACCGTTACAAACACATATGAAAATAAAACACCATTTGAAATATTTTTAAAAAGGAAACCGAATATAAATAATTTAAGATTGTACGGAAGTAGAGTTTTCGTAAGAATACCCGAAGTTAAAAGAAATTCGAAATGGGACAAAAAAAGCAGACACTGGGATACTTGTAGGTTATGAAAACAATGGATATAGGATACTAGTTAATAATAAAATTGTAATTGCAAGACACGTAGAATTTATAGGTGAAGATGATAATTTAGTAGGATTTCGAGGAGAAGATGGACCAGGCAATGAGACAGAAAAGGTTTTTGACGAACATTCGGATGTAAACGAAAAGGTCGAGCAGGTTGCAATAAAAAAGGAGAGAAATTTAAGTAACGAATCAGAAGAAAAACTTGAGGACACAGAAAGTAATTTGAGAAGGTCAGGACGGGAAAGAAAGAAACCTCAAAGATATGGTCAAACGAGCTCATATTTCATTTATGTGAATATAGTTAGTGCACACAGTCCTATGAAACCTATGAAGAAGCTTTAAGTGGAGATGACAGCGGTTCATGTAAAGAAGCAATGGATCGAGAAATGAATAGTTTAATGAAAAATAAGACCTGGCAATTAGTAGAAAAACCAAAAGACAAAAAAGTATTAGACTTGAAATGGATATATACGAATAAATCTGATAATCGTAAGAAAGCGCGACTAGTTGTTCGAGGCTTCCAACAAAAAGAAGTACTGGAAGATTTATACTCTCCAGTAGCAAAAATGCAAACGTTGAAGTTATTACTATCTTATTGTTGTCAATATGGTTTGACGATTATGCAAATGGATGTAGAAACAGCTTTCTTAAACGGAACTATAAAATCGGAAGTATTTGTAAAACAACCTATAGGTTACGACGATAAAAGCGGGAAAGTATGTAAATTATCAAAAGCGTTATATGGATTGCGTGAAAGTTCAAGAGCTTGGTATGAATGTTTCGACGAATATATGAAAAAATTAGGATTTCAAAGAAGTAAGAGCGATTATTGTCTGTATATGAAGTATGAGAGCGATGATGTTATATATTTAATTCTATTCGTAGACGACTTATTAATATGTGGAAAAAACATAAGAAAAATCGATGAAATTAAAAAAAAATTGTCAAACAAATTTTTGATGAAGGACTTGGGTGAAGTAAAGACTTACTTAGGAATAAACATTGAATACGATAATAAGAAGTGTGAGATGAAACTGGATCAAAGTAGTTATATAGAGTCATTAGCGAAACATTATAATATAGAAAACAGTAAATTATATTTTACACCAATGGAACAAAACTTAAGTTTAGAACCCGCACAATCAGCTTTAGACGATATAAGATATAGAAATCTCATAGGAGCTTTGTTATATATTAGTACTGGAACAAGATTAGACGTTAGCTATAGTGTAAATTATTTAACTCGATTTCAAAACAGTTACAACGAGACCCACTATAAATATGCAGCACAAAAAATTAAGGAGGTGTGTTGAGATATGTGTAATTTTCTGTGCTGGACTGAGTTAAGTGCGTAGTAGAAATACTTATATGTATATATCAGTGTGTGGAAGTATGTGTGTGTGCGCAGCGTCTCGAAACAAAGGAATGTAAACAGTCAGTCGGTTAAGAGTCGTCGATGAAGAGTCGGGTGTAGAAGGTTCTGAGACGCGTGCAAGTGTGAATCGATAAATATATATAGAATCGTTCATGTAATAAATATATCATTATTTTAGTAATAACTGTCAATATACATTTAATGTTCCTATAACATTATTTCGGCTTCAAAGATCCACAATTCTCAACAAAGGCACAAAGGATTTACATCCGAAAGTGGATGTAAAATCAATATTGACCTAATGAGCGCAGCCTTAAATTATAGTAAAAGAAATCGAAGGGGAATTTTCACAATATTGGACATCTCTAAGGCCTTCGATACTATACCCCATTCAGCTATAAAACCATGTCTGGCGAGAAAAGGCGTTCCGACCCCCATAATTGAAATTATAAATGAAATGTACAAAGGATGTAAAACTACGATCAAAACGAATAATAATATAGAGGTCGAGGTAGAAGTTCTCAGAGGAGTCAAGCAGGGTGATCCTTTATGACCGCTGCTATTTTACTTGTGTCTCGAACCGCTGCTTGAAGTAATCGAAAAGAATATCGGAGGCATTAATATAAATGAAGGGAACAAAGTCTCTGTGTTGGCCTTCGCAGACGATATCGTCTTGCTTGGTGAAAATACGAGGGCGGCACAAAGCCAGATAGACGAGCTTCAGAAATACCTGGAGAGGTCGGGGCATGAAAATATCAGCAGAGAAAAGTCAAATGTTCCAGGTAATAGCGAAAAAGACACCTGGTTTATTAAAGACCCGGCAATAAAAATTGGTAAATTAAGGATACCCGGAAGAATCCCAGAAAGAGCCTTCAGGTATTTGAGTGCTAAAGTTGCGAGTGGGGGAGGCATGAGGTAGATTTGTCCCATATCACGAATATACAATACAAGCAGGCGATAGAGAATCTGATTCGAAATTATAAGCCGCAGAAAACGCTCGAAGTAGGGGTTGAAATGAATCTAATATTACAAAATGATCTTCCCGATTATGAAAGACCGCGAAGGTTATCCCCGCAAGATAAGGTCGAAGTCAACGGTCAGATCAAAATGTGGCTGAATGACGGAATAATACGCCAGTCACATTCCGACTATGCAAGCCGGATCGCGTTGATTGAAAAAAAAGATGGTTCAACTAGAATTTGCGTCGACTATAGGCGACTGAATCGAAAGGTAGTGAAAGACAGATACCCGCTACCCTTGATCGAGGATCAATTAGATTTGTCACAGGGATCGATAGTATTCAGTACGTTGGACCCCAAGAATAGATTCTTTCGTGTTCATGTCGGAGAAAGTAGCAGGAAATATACAGCATTTACAGTTCCTACAGTATGAATTTATTAGTGTGCCGTTCGGATTATGCAATTCACCAGCTGTTTTCCAGAAATTCATAAACGCAGTTTTCAAAGGATTGATCGTGACAGGGCATGTGCTGACATGGCAACCTGATGAAAAGCATCCTGTCTTCCTTGGAGCAGTGTGGGGATCACAGGGAAACAGGAAGAAGGAGAAGGAGAGAGCCTGTCGAGGTTAAAAAAAGGGCAGACAGGGCAGAGATGAAGAGAGAAGTGACGATAGCTAAGGGCGGATACCCAAAAAGAAAGATAGTATCGCCGGCTGAAATTATGAGAGTTGGGGAGTATAAGAGGCCCCGAAGAGGAGAGGTCACATACGCCGAGGCGTGTGGGAGGGAGAACAGAGCGATAAGGGATGACTTCAGCGAGGACTCCGAAGGGTGGATGAGGGTAGAAAAAAGGAAGAGGAAGAGGAAAGCTTCCTTAGAGCAAGCTACCCCGATGGTGCGTCCGGGAAATAAACGGCAGGTTGGTGCCGAAGAGAGAGCGTACCAAGGAACAGGAGGAGGAAGGAAGCCATTCTAATTAAGGTGGAGGAAGGGAAGGTTGCGAATGGCTTCATGTTTATAAGAGGATAATGGAGGTGAGGAGTTCATTGGAGGGAGCCACGGGGGTCCGTAGGACGAGAGCGGGCCTAATTGAATTCGATAGGACGGTGGTGGTTAGCGAGGAGGCGGCCAAATTGAGAGCCGCCTTGAGTGATAGTACGAAGGTGGCCGCTCTGGTGAACAGGGCGACCCTACAAATAAGGAACATCGATCCCCTCACCAGCAAAGAAGAGCTGGTGGACGAGATCAGGTCGCAGTCGGCAATTGAGGAGAATGCGGATATAGAAGTCAAATCTATAAAAGCGGCACCATGGGGCACGCAAGAGGCGGTGGTGGTCCGCCCAGCGAGTGGAGTGCCTAGTGACGAGAGAGAGGAGGCTGAGAACGGGGTTAACGATAGCTTCTGTAAGGCAGTTAGCTAATATTCGGCGTTGTTATAGGTGCCACATGTTGGGGCATGTGGCGGCAGGGTGTACTGTTGCATGTCATGGCAGGGAGTTGTGTAGGAGGAGCGGCAGCGCTGAGCATATAATGAGAGATTGTGATAAAGAGCCGAGATGCGCAATGTGTCTGAAACATGGTGGCATAAATGCAAGGCATGTAACGGGTTCGTTGGCGTGCCCTATGGAGCGTTTAGGTGTTAGGAATAGACGGGGGCCCAGTTAGGGTTCTACAAATAAATCTAAATAGATGCAGGCTTGCGCAAGACCTAATGATGCAGTGCGTATGCGAAAGCAGGGTGGACATTGTGGTCATCTCCGAGCCCTATAGGCAGTTGCCATTTTGGTTTAATGACGAGGGTGGGGATGCATCGATATGGGTCACCCTGTTTAATGGAAAACATGCGGCAAGCGAGACCCTGATAAGAAATGTAGGGATTGTAGGGTTCAGGGTTTGTGACGTATTTTGCGTCAGTGGGTATTGTTCCTCTAATAAGAGTAAGGGCCCGTTCAACGATTATTTGAAGGAACTGGAAGGGATCATAAAGGAGGGGAGAAAAAGAGCACCGGCGATTATGGTTGCCGGTGACTTTAATGCAAAATCCTCGGTGGGGGGGGGGTCTAAGACGGACCGTAGGGGAACATGTCTGCTGGACGTTACAACGAGGAACGAGCTTATACCTATTAGGACGACGGGAAACTATTCCTTTCTGAGAAATGAAAGGACTAGTTTCCCGGATATACTTAGTGTTAATAGACGAATAAGGCTGAGTTGGAGGGGGAGTAGGGTCCTAGGTTGGTACTCAGCCTCTGACCATTTTTATATTGAGCATAAGTTTAGGGATAATATTAAGCGAGTGGAGGGTGGCGCCTTTAAATATTTGACAAAAGAGATGGATGTAGAGGGTTTTTTAAACAAATATGACGGAGTCTATGACGAAAATGGTTTTAAATTTGACGAGACGGCATGCGGCGAAGGGCTGCACATGAGTCTGGAGCATACGTGTGCCGTGGACTTGAAGAGGAGATACGCGGCGAGTGCGAAGAGGAGCGCCAACTATTGGTGGAGCGATGAGCTCGCTACGTTAAGGAGCGAATTCTAAGAGCTAGAAAAAGAGCCCAGCGAGCGGTGGCAGCCCGCAAGGATGATGCCGAGGTCCTGGTGGCCGAATTCAAGGATGCTAGGAGGCGGCTGAAAAGGGCGATCGGGCGTAGCAAGGAGGAGAGTTGGAAGAAGCGAACTGCACAGGAAGAGACATCGATCCTACCTGGCGAAGAAGGAGGGTTAGGCATCGAGGAAGTAGACATGAGGATGGCCGTTGGGAAATGCGATTCCAGGAAGGCGGCTGGAGTGGATGGGATTCCTGGCACTGTAGTGAGAATATTGGCGGAGCAAAAGCCTAGCGTTCTCCTGACAGTGCTCAACGGAATTAATACCTATGGAAAAATACCGGCGGTATGGAAATAGGCTAGGGTGGTACTAATACCCAAGCCTGGCAAAGATCCTGCGACGTCATCGGCGTATAGGCCGATTAGCATACTGTCGGCGTTGAGAAAGGTGTGGAAGCACACGCTGAAAATGCTCATCGAAAGGAGCGTTGGTCTGGATCTCTTTCATAGGGACCAGTATGGCTTTCTTCATAAAGGAGGGGGACTCTTGAAGCCCTGGATAGGACGGTCGCAGTTGCTGAAGAGTGCAGAAGGAAGGGCCTGGCGTGTGTTCTGGTCGCCCTTGATGTGAAGAACGCCTTCTACACTCTAAGGTGGGAGAGGATAATGGAGGAGGATCGAAGGAGACGGCTACCGGGACGGCTACAGGAGTTGTTAGCGGACTATCTGGCTGAGAGGAGAATACTGATACACTGTCGTGACGGTGTCGTAGGGAGGAACGTCTACACGGGGGTTCCGCAGGGATCGGTCTTAGGACCGTTACTGTGGAATCTCGTGTATGACGAGGTGCTGGAAGCGCTGGACCGGGAGAAGGATACCGAAGCAGTAGCGTTCGCCGACGATCTGGCGGTTCTACTCAAGCTCTGAGGGTTCCACGGCGTCAATGAGAAGATAAAGGCGATCATAGCCTTGGCCACTAGGTGGTGCTGCGAGACTGGAGTGCACCTGGCCAGGGAGAAGACGGAGGTTATCCTCTTAACAAGGAAGACTATACCGACGATTTTTAACTTCGACGTGGGGGATGGGGGCGAGATTTCCACTAGCCGTGTTGTGAAGTACTTAGGGGTAGTGTTGGATAGTGCTAGGGGATTCTCCCCCACCTCAAAGCAGTTTGTGATAAAGCGGAACGGTTCTTGGGCGCTATACGGAGCCTACTCCCAGACGTCGGCGGGCCCAACGATTTAGTCAGGAGACTGTATTATGGTATCTGGGAGTCTGTGGTTCTATATGACGCACCGATATGGGCCTCCTCCCTGGGAAGAGAAACAAATAGGACGATCATGAGAAGGGCATAAAGGGCGGCGTTGATCCGTATGTCTACCGCCTACCGTACGGTGTCACATGGGGGTCTGTGTGTGCTTACCGGTAGCATGCCGATTTACATCAAGGCATGGTTGCGGTGGAAGCAGTATGGAGTGAAGAGGCGGATCAACGAGAGCCCTGAAGAAATGGCACATGTTGGGCAAGAAGAAATGAAGGATTTGGAGACGGAGGCAGAGGACAGGTGGAGATTGGAGTGGGCGTTCCACAACCCCACAATTGAACTACGAGACTGGTAGAAGATCCGCTGATCTTCTGCAAAAGAAAGAGGAAGATCAACTACCATACAGATGCAGATCCTTACGTAACACGGTATCTTTAACTGGTACCGTCATAGGATCGGCAAAGAGTCGCACACCAGTTGTTGGGATTGTGGTGCGGTGCTGGATGACGCCGAACATGTGCTCTTTTGGTGCCCTAGATGGACGGAGGAGAGAACGGAGTTGGAGGTCGCGATCGGTGAAGACTTTAAATTGGAGAACCGGGCCGTTGAGAAGATGGCCGCGGAGGAGCGGTTTTGGAGATAGGTTTTATGATTTCTGCACAAAGGCGATGAAATGCCGGCTTTCTAAAGAAAGGGAGATGGAGGTCAGGAGAAAAAGGGAAGAAAGGAGGAGAAGAAGGACCAGAGCGTGTTGCGAAGTGGGCAATTCTTTTAGAGCAATTCAATTAGGCCAGGGAGGAGCATACTGCACATCGACGCGCTAAGTCGAAATCCGTTGCTCATGGTCATGCTGCTAGACGAGGACGAACAAAGGATTGTTGCACGGCTAAGGAAGCCGCATTTGCAAGAAGATAATCTGCGGTAGATCCGGGACAACATCGAACAGCACGAAGCTGGCGGATACGTTTCAAAGGACGAAGTTTTGTACAAAGAAATAAAGGAGATACCATTGCTGGGCGTGCCAAAGTCAATGCAGACTCGAGTGGTTCGACGAGCTCACGAACACGGCCATCTGGGCATCACTAAAACGGAAGCGTTATTAAAAAGGGACTATCGGTTTGTGGGCATGCGCGAGAAGGTGGATAAGGTAGTGCAGAGTTGCATCGATTGTATCCTTGCGGAGAAAAAATAAGGAAAACGAGAGGAGTTCCTGAACCCTATTGACAAGGAGGAGTTGTCATTTGACACTTATCGTGTCGATCATCTTGGACCATTGCCATCTACGAAGAAAAGGTACCGGTATATCTTCGTGGCGATTGATGCCTTCACAAAGTTCGTTTGGTTGTATTCCACAAAATCAACAAGTTCTGCGGAAGTTATTCGCCATTTGAGGAAGCAGTCTGTAGGTTTCGGAAATTCGAGAAGAATTATCTCGGATCGCGGGACGATATTCACAGCCGTTGCCTTTGAGGATTATTGGAATGAGAAAGGTATACAGCACGGCTGGACTACAATGCACAAGTAGAAAGAGTGAAACGGACGCTTAATCCCCTATTGACGAATTTGTCTGCGCCAACACCAGACAAGTGGTTACACCTAGAGATAGCGCAAAGGTATTTGAACGCAACCACCAGCAGAAGTACGAATGTTACCCCGTTCCAACTCTTGTTTGGAACGCGGATGAGAATGCGCGCAGCTGGTCGAAGACGAGTGGGCCGTGATGTTCTAGGAGGAGCGAGATCAGCTACGCGTAAAGGCAAAAAAACGGATCGAGGAAATTCAAGCTAAA
Organism: Bombus vosnesenskii; assembly: GCF_011952255.1. Classification (NCBI taxonomy): domain Eukaryota; kingdom Metazoa; phylum Arthropoda; class Insecta; order Hymenoptera; family Apidae; genus Bombus; species Bombus vosnesenskii. The sequence continues at coordinate 1,655 of NW_022884138.1, read as the reverse complement.
AACAGACGGACGTTTAACAAGAGACGTAAAGAGGCAACAGCGTATAAGACAGGAGATTTAGTGGCGATCGAGAGGACGCAGGTCCTGGTCCGAAGTTGCAGTCGCAGTTCCTTGGGCCGTACCGCGTGGTAAAAGTCTTGCGGAATGACTGCTATGTGGTACAACGAGAGGGCGAACACGAAGGGTCACGAACAACAACCACGGCGGCTAATCGCATGAAATGGTGGGACGTTGTTGAAGTCAGAGGTGAGGGTGAAATTAGTGATGATGAGCACATCCGAGGGCAGATGTGATTGTCAGGTACGGCCGAATGTAGTATCATGCACGAGGGGCCTAAGAGGTGTTGTGCGGATCGTAAACAAGCGGTTGCCTAGGTGTGAATTATAAACAAGCGGTTGCTCAGCATATGCGTACTGGGGCTATGACAAAAGACAAGGGGATGCTAGGGGACGATAAACGAATTAACAGGAGTATGAATTGAGAAGTCCGAGAGTGCGGATTGCGTTATCAAGATGGTGTTGTTAAAAGAGAGTTGAATTTGCGTTGACGAATTGTTAATTAATTATCTAATTGTTTTAATTATTATACGTTTATTGCAATTGGGTCATGTTTAATAACCACTGTTTTCTGTTTAATTAACATCTGTTTAATCCATTTATCATTAATAAACTAATCATAATAATTTACGATATGGACATTTGATAACTAATAAAACAAGTTTAAGTCGTCATATTATCCTTTCTGGGGACGACTCTGAACAGGTATCCAATGTCAAGAGCGCTATAATTGTCCGAATAACTACCGACATTGGCGCTGAGATTATGCGGGAGATAGAGGAGGTGCAGATGTCACTCCTTCTAAAGGCCTGAAGGCTACCTATGTTCATAGGCTCAGGCAGCCATCCCATAAAGTACGACCGGTTAGAATATACGCGCTTCTGCGTGAAACGATGCGTATCCTCGAAAATGAGGTTAATCTCTTCCAGGCGACGGTGGCGAGTCCAACCTTAGGGCGACTTCAAGAGGTGTGGATCATTCCAAGAGGTCTCGTCATTCCGGCAATGAATTTGGGAAGAGATCGCGGTGCCTCAGAGAAGCTCGGACAATGAGATGTCATTCGCATGTCAACGTCGGCGCTCAGAAAATGTCTTATTAGACACTAGTTACCTTCAAAGACAAAGAAATTCTGACCTGGCCTGGCCAAAATAATGCTCTAAAGAAAACCGGCCACGTTGCTGCTATTATCCTTGCGAAAGGCATAGCTACAAGATATCAACAATATTTTACGACAAAGAGCAAGTTAACTCCATTATATTATAAGATTTCTATCGTAAAACGATGTTATCAAAAACTTTTGCACGTAACTGTATATATAAATTAGCAACAAATTAGCAACACTGCGGTTTAAAGACTTACTTCAGGTTAAACACAGACGTTGATTCAAGAATCACCCAAAATTTAATGAGCTAGAGAGGAGCAGAGTTCAGTTCTAAGTTCTGCTGGGTCTGCCATTTAAGGTCTATCTACGGATTGATTGATAAAACAGATTCTAAGGATTTCAATTATTCTACATATTCGACAGCCTTTCATAATATTATAAACTTTTGTGTTCTAGCTTCCATCATTATAGTACATTATTATGATTAAAATGATTGC
>NW_022884137.1:0-35393 GCF_011952255.1 Bombus vosnesenskii | reverse complement strand
ATGTAGCTATACTCTTCGGGTAACGTATTGTTTTCGCACGTTCGCGGGGAGACGCGATCTCGAAGAAGCGCGCCAACGGGAGTCGTAAATTCCCGTTACGATTTACTAATCGACGCCGCGAATCGCTCGATCCCTTATTTCGTTTAGGATAATAAGGGTAGTTAAATGAAGGATAACGCTGTTGCTAACAGGTTATTATATATTTTCACAAACCAACAACTTCGGTGTAACACAAAATGAATATTTGTTATGAGATGACTACGAATGAGTGCGACCTGAGTCTCTAGACGGATTATCGCGTATACTGATGGATTTGTCGACTCACTGTATTCGAATTGCTGACCGCTTGACCAGATGCTTGATTGAGACCGACTGATCTTCGGGTGTAAACCCGGTCGAAGGATGTTGACTGTTCGAAGGATGTAAAGTCAGTGATGTTCGGAGACGATGCTGTGGCGGAGGAAAGCTAAGGATGGGTGTGTCTAGCGCACGGGACCATCGGATTTGTTGGTGACGATTTTGACTGAGGGAGTGAGGGAAATAGTCTTCGTTGTTAATTGGTTAAACGAAGGGTCTTAACCGCCCTCGAGAGAAAGTGGTTCGTGGGAGGAAAGTTGCATCATACGTGAGAAAAACCAACTTTCCCTTGTCAAGCCGTAGTAGACAAAGGTCTTCAGAAATGCTTTGGAAACAGACGTTTGTTCAGTTTGAAGGACCTCGACTAGGAAATTCCTAAGATTTATGGAAGATACTTGAGACTATTGAGGGTACGCAGTGAGTATCCGAAGACATCTGGTTGCCATCTTGCCCGCGGTGTGTGGCCTGGGCTAGGTAGAGTGTTACGCGACGTAACACGTATTTATCATGTAATTCAGCTTTTCCCTCTCACTCACTTTTGCGCCTGCACCTTTTAATTCATTTATTAATTTTTCAAGATCGCTAAAAAACGATGCTGAATCACTGTATTTATCAAGACTTATCTTCTCCAATCTCCTTCTGCACACGATCTAGTGCCGTCGATTCTTTCAAGTACACTTCGTCGAACTTTTTCATTATTTCATACGCTGCTTTTTCTTCCCTAATATATTCTAATTGTCTATTTGAGAAGGCACTGTAAATTATATTTATCGCCTTCAGATCCTTTTTATCCCAGTCTGGATTGTCTGTTTCAGTCTTCACTCTAGTTATAACAATATCACATTCTTTATATCTCAGAAACATTGTTATTCTTTTCTTCCACATACCGTAACCCTCACCATCAAATATCGATAGCATACTTTCCGATCTCTCCATTTTAATTGATTTCCTATTCTTTACTCAAGCGTTCCTACGTGCTTGAAGTATTTTTTCTTTTATTTTATATTCTTTGAACGTTTCTTCCCTTACTAAACTCGCAAGACTAAAAACCACGCACTAAATAGCTTGCAAAACTAGTAACCACGCTCTGCTACCATGTTAAGGTATAGAGAGGATTCGAAAATACAAATAGTTTACTTTATTTCGCACACAACAGCTATACATATATATATTACACTCTGAAGACTTCGATAACCTTCTTGCACGCACGCTTGTTGTCAACCACCTCCTCTAGATCCTCCTAACAGCCTCCAATCGTCTTTTGTCTCTACTGAGACCTGGACGCCCTCTGACGCTTACACACACATTCACGTGTACAGTGTAAATGTATCATCTACCTAACAAGATCATCAACGTAAAATCCTACCGTCCTCCCGAACATCATAAAACCGAAATAAATAAACAGATGACTGAAATGTTAAACAAAGAGATTATAGAACCCTCCGACTCTCCCTATAACTCTCCTGTCTGGGTCGTTCCAAAGAAAATCGACGCATCAGGGAACCAAAAGTGGCGAGTAGTGATTGACTTTAGGAAGTTAAACGAACTAACAGACCAAGACGCGTATCCACTACCTGACATTGACGATATACTATCACAGCTAGGAAATAAGAAATATTTCTCCTTTTTAGACTTATCCTCAGGGTTCCATCAAATACCCATGGACGATAATTCAAAGAAATACACTACATTTAGCACACCACAAGAACACTTCCACTATAATAGAATGCCATTCGGGCTCAAGAACGCACCTGCTACCTTTCAAAGAATGATGGATACCACGTTAAGAGGTTTGATTAACAATCACTGTTTCGTTTATCTCGATGATATCATTATATTCGGGCAATCGATAGAAGAACATACTAAAAACTTAGTCATTATATTCCAAAGACTCGGGAAAGTAGGTCTAAGAATACAACCAGATAAATGTGAATTTTTAAAGCCCGAATTAGAATATCTAGGACATGTAGTGACAGCAGATGGAGTAAAACCTAACCCTAAAAAGATAGAAGCAGTAAAGAATTTCAAACTACCAAAAAATCCTACAGATGTAAAATCATTCCTTGGGCTAGCTGGATACTATAGAAAATTTATTAGAAACTTCTCTAAAATTGCCAAACCTCAATCTATTTTTAAAGAAGGACATTTAGTATTAATTCATAACGATCATAAAGAACACAAGATAGATACTGAATGGCCAGAGCCATACACCATTGAAAAAGTGAAAAGCCCCTTATTATGAAATAATAGTAAATCACTCGATTAGGAAAATACATGGTAACCGTATTAAACCTTACTTTCCAGGACGATCTTCACCTTCTTCATAGTTAGCTAAGCTAAACGTTATACCCCTTAATGGTAGTTCTATATATCAAGAAAAATTAGCTCATGCATACTTATATAGCGAATCCGTAAACGTAATTATAGGTTTAGACATTAAGGATGTATATGCAAAACTCAGCGAAATTAAAAGATTTAGACTAATGTTAACAGAACATTTTAAAAGTGAATGCCCGTATTCCAATGAAATGATTACACGCGCTCGCAAAAGAAATTTAGACAATGTAATCATGCATATTAAATTTATGACACACACTTGTTACCGAAGAGGGTCATTGAATTTTGTTGGATCCATTTCTAGAAGTCTATTTGTAACTCTGGATAACGATAATTTAGAATTAATGAATAAAAATATAGATAAATTTTTTGATGAAAACAATAACTTAAAAACCAATATAACTTACAAAACAAATTTAAAACTATAGCTTTACCCTTAACTGACAGTCTAGAAGAAATCCTAACAAAAATTAAAAACGCTCCAAAAATCATTAATAATGTATAATCGTATAGAATGCACCTCAATCAAATTTCCAACGAAGTAAACTCTCTTAATTATGAACATAGAATTAGAAGTCTTAAGAAATAGGAACTAAGTGTCTTATAAATTATTAGTTATATTGATCTAGCATTACTAGGAACATATGTATATTTAACAAAATAGGATTATTCGATATTATGAGCAAATGCCTACCTTCCAAATTATGTATTCGCGTATTATGTTGTAAAACCAAAGAAAAAAAAAAGACACAGGTATAAGCAATATCTCTAGACCAATAGAGCGCACCTTTAAACACATATTCCACACCTGAAATACAACCATTACGAGAATTACCTGAAGACACCAATTCAGTCATCCTCGAAGCAAGGCATGTAAGATTCCAAAAGGGCATACAAAAGGAGGCACTACACCGAAAATAAGAGTCTGGAGGACCAGCCGCACTCTAACACCGGGGGAATGTAACGTCAACAAATATCTCCAACCGACTCAGGAAACCTGAACCGCCTTGCACACGACACCGACTCCCAAAATAAAGGATTATGAATTCGGCACGTAGACATAAGATAAACGAACATCTAGAAGGGCTGGTTCTTGATCGAGGCTTCAGTCTTTCGGTAACAGTTTAATCGCACACTTGTAATCCTATTATAGAATAGAGGTATCTCGAACTCTGGTTCAAGAACCCAACATTTTTTTATTATTATTTTCCCATTACTTTTACGTGACAAGCAAAGCGTAACGATAAACAAACCCCGGGCAAAACAATGTTGCCGCTACGTGCAATCGTCAACCGAGGTTGAATTTAAAGTTTTCGATACTCCCCCGAGTATAAATAAAAGAACACGATCGTTAAGACAGTTAGTATCGAACATTCTTATAGCGAATTAATATCGAACGAACGTAAGCATTACCTTGTATACACATACCGAGCAACACTAAGCGAACGACGACTAATTCTGTACTGCAAATAATTTTAAATACATTTGACTACACTAAGTATCAACTCGTCTGGTCATTAATCAACAACGCGTTTAATCGTCCTCCACATACATGTTGTATAAGCTACTATGTGTATATTTATTTATGTTTCCCATAGTACAGACGTATTCCTTATTTTATTGTAGCTGTGTAATTTCAGTAGTCTTGCATAAAGGACATCTGTTTTGTTGCAGTTGTATCAGCTATTAATTGTAATACTTGAAACGTTTGTATCTAATCGTCATGCATCTGTGGTGGCACTCGACCATGGAACTTTCCAACGGCTTCGCGACACAAAGCGCTATACCTTCAAAGCGTAAAGCCGACACGCCCAATGTACCATCGATATCCCTACAGTTCTTTCGCCGAATATTCGGAAGAATGCATACGCGGCAACCGTTGCGGACATCTAATAAACGCGTGCGTAGTGGAAATATCGAGGGGCAACAAAGAAAAGAATCCATTTGCTTTCGAATCAAAGATTCATTCTGCCCCGAGCTGCGGAGTGCGAAAGGTTAAGCGTCATAGCGAAGCAAACACAATTAGAGATACGTGATTATTGACTCTTGATAGTTAATCGTTAGTCGTTAATTGTTGATCATAAATTGTTGACTGTTGATTGTTAATAATTTAATTAACTTTTTTGTTGAACATCAAGAGTATTTCTTGTGGGCACCTTCACCCACTATCCACCTCACATCGTTATTCTACATACGGAAGGCAAGATTGATATCAAATTCGAAGGATAGACCGCAGAAGTCTGGTCTCTGCTATTACCACGAGACCTTTCGAGACCGCGCAAGGAAGTGCCGGGCCCCTTGCAACTGGACCCAGTGAAACGAGACCAGCCGTCCGTAAACGCGGCATGTGACGATGGCTTTAGTATCCCGTCGCATTTTCGTGACGGACAGGGCACCAAGGATCTCTTTCCTTGTGAACACCGGTGTCAATATAAACGTATACCCGTGCAACAAACTACGCGGATCCGCGAACAAAGATACGTACGAGCTGTTCGCGGCGAATCGAGTGGTCGAAGCAAACCGAAAACGCCTTTCGCGAGTCAAAACGCATCGTCTCTGACGCCACAATGTTAGTGTCACGACCGGCATACTTCAAATCCGATGGACTGACGATGGAGATAAAGATGTGGCGGCACTCGGCGACAATCGGCGACAATCGGCGGCAATATCGCTGAAGTGTCTAATGAACCATCAACATCCCAACGGTCCTTCCGCCGAAGGTTCTAGAAGAAAGAGCACGTGGCAACGGTCGCGGACGCCTAGCAAATGCAAATGCATGGTGGGGATGTTGAGGGATGACAAAAGAAAGTAATCGGATTCGATCGAAAGTCAAATCATAAGAGCTTCAGTCTTGGAAAGTCACGCCTAGAGTTTGGAAGTGGATTGTAAAGTGAATTGTTGTTAGAAAAAAAATAAAGTTTCTTTTTTTTATTTACACCTCAAATTTCTTTTTTTATTTTGTTGTTTTACGTGACATTAGCGCATCCGGTATCGGCAACAGCGCGTGAACGACAAATGGCAGCCGCTAGGATTCGTTACAAAATCCTTGTCTCCCGTGCGATCAATTCTGTATTTAGAATAATTTTAAATATATTTGACAATATCAAGTATCAACTCGTCACGTCATTATTTAAATCATCCACCACAAATCCAAAAACAGAATAAGGAAAACAGAGAAACGAACAAATAGAAAATTAAGTTGCTAACATGTTTTTCTATAATAATATTTTAACATCAATATTGTAATACGCAATGTGTTACGCCGCCTAAAACATCTGCACGCCAGCCCGCGCGACCGGACAACAACAGACCTGCGTAACGTCACTTCGACCCTCACATAAGGACCCACCATAACTTTCACTTCCCTGTATTGTTTCGCCATGTGTCTTCAATCCGTTTGTCTTGAAGAATTTCTAAAGCTTAAAAATATTCTCGAAACACAGTCGGTTTTAGAGGTGTCCTTGGGTTTATTAGTCGCACTTAAAACACGGAGAAAGCGGGTATGCACCCATTAGGAAAATCCGAATAGCCCTGTAATAAAACAAGCTAGGTTTTTCTCACGCACACAGTCATCTATCCACCACGATGGTAGGAGACTCCCTACTCATCCCTTCGAGCAGTAGTGCAGGTCATGACCAATCGACACCGCGGTTCGTTGCCCTCACTTTTCCTAACGAAAGTGGGAACAACGAATCCGCGTTCTTTAGGCACAGGGGCACACCACACCGAACTTTTCTTCCGTATTAGAAAAAGAGCGACAGGCAGTCTAAAAACTAACGCCTAACGCGGCAGTCTACACATAGCGCGAGAGTCGCATACTTCACGCAAATCTTTTGTCGGTTCTCGGTGTTGTCGAACACACATCTTCTCTCCTAAATATATTATAGTGCTAAGTCCATTAATACATTAATTTCCATTATAAGAGCCCTGCTCTAGCGTACATATCTATCGCATCTTCGTGCGACAAGTTGTTAACTATTTATTTCTCTACGTCAGTGTAATCTAAGTGTTGGAAATATATAATTTATAATTCTGTGAATCACAGTGTTATACGAACTCAATCACCCCTAGTATCTCAACGGAAATCAGGGGATCGATCAATTCGTGGTGTCGATTGTTATAATCGTAACGGGGATTTACGACCCCCGTTGACGTCTCTCCTCGCGATTACGTCTCCCCGCAATTGGTCGAAATTTACACAATGTGAAAATGAAAAAATTGGAAGCAACCGAACTACGGATGAAACTAAATCACTTCGCTGCTTGTAAAGATAACTTTTAGTGTTATAAACATAAGTCAAGTAGCAAAGAGCATAAATTGAATTTACCCAAACTCTTCTTGAAATCTGACAAAATGATTCTTTATTTTGTCAAAAAAATCTTTACGTATTTTCCATTCCCATTCGTCGCTTTTTTCAGTGGCGCGTTTATCGCTACGTCGAAACTCCGTCCGGTAGCAGTTAATTTCATTTAAAGTAGAAAACTATTCAGAAACGTGTATACGTTACACAGCAACAAACCAGTCGCCCTGTTATTACCTCGTTCTCAACAGTTCAAATTTCAGGGACAACCGACTACTTAGTATCGACCCAGTACGTCATATTTACTCGCCAAAAGTATTGTAAACGAAAATTGTAACCAGACGTGCCGTTAGTAACTACCATTTTTCGCGAAACTTCTTTTTCATTTGGCGGAAATTTAAACAAACCCCGAAACACCGTGGCGTTTTGCAACTGCCTTTAATCCTTTAAGATAAAAAAGATTGACGCAAAATTTTGACGGGATGAAATTTCACGATATATTCAGGTGAAACGATGCGAAATTAGAGCGAAGCTTATAATGGGAATATTGTTTGCTTGTCTGTTGTCATAAAATGAGATATGCAGAATATATTAAAAAATAGAGTATATGTAATACGAAACTTTATATTATTCATGTTATTATGGACAAAATATCACAATATGTTCATATATTTAAATCTCCTCCGAAAAAGATTATTGTATGTAGAACACAGTTTAACTGTATTTTGAATTGTTGTTTATCAGATCACAATTGATAAGTTGATATTAGGATGATTATCCTCATTTGAAACAATTTTGTGACTGTTACTTGTCAATATACTTTATATCTTATGTACATTTTAAATATAGTACGCAAACTCGAAGTTGCAAGGAACATTAATAAAAACTCAATATTTCAATAACGCCTTTCATGATTATAATTAAATATTTTTTCAAAATGTCGTATCAGTGTTACATCTAGCACCCCCTCCCCCACACACAAAAGTTTACCAATTTATAATATATGTACCAGTAGATTGACAAGTTACGATTTACAGGTTATATAGAATTCTATTTTATGATTTTATAATTTTTCGTTAAATAGAATAATCAAATAACTTGCAATTAGTAAAATTTCATTTGTGTTATCGTCAAACTTGTGCAAGGGAACATATTAATGCTGGTAACTTTAGTGACTTGCAAAATTTCAATAGTGCAAGACAGGCCAGATATTCAATTGCAATTGGTTGCTATCCATATTTTCATCGGTCTTACAAGAACCTTATGTTATCAATTATGAATTAAAAAGTTAATGAAATCACAACTCACCCAAGGCCAATGGGTATGACTTCTTTTCGAAGATCGATTGAAATCTCGAGTTTGTTGTTTGAGATATTCAGTTACCACAAGACAAAAACACCACTCCATTACAGCCGACGTAAACAAAACATGACAGATTCTTCCAATTCTCGGACAACAAACATAGGCATACATACTGTTTTATAGTCACAGTCTGTCGTTGAACTTTCGCCAAGTAACTTGATACGTACATATACACGTCCCTCGAAATCAGTTTTCGACGAAAATACATACGTGACATGTTATGTTGCAACCGAACGTGAATTTCTCGCGGGAAATCGCCTGATATCGTTTATTTATGCGTCTCTCAAATACGAATTTTACTATACACTTCGTTTAAGACACGCCATTTTGCAAAACGATTATCGAAAGATTACTGCTTACATCGAGATCGAGAATAGATTCGCAGGAAGCTGGATGCCGCGATTTCTTCCCGCGCTTTACTTTCTTCCGAAGTTGTGATTGGTGGATTTCCTGCTGCCATATTCGGTTTCGCCGAGAATCGTGAACACGTACGCTGGAAGCAATGCGGGGTAATTATTTAATTTATTTCATAATATTATTTAACATATATCGTGAAAAGTTCTGAATATTCGGATTCTTCTGTTATCGTTTCATCGTATGTTAGCATTATCAGCTCTCGATATCGAATTGACAAACAGAATTTTTCTCATACAAAGTAAGTCACATTAAGTATATGTATATGTATATGTATAGTCGAAGCAATGCAATTAAAAATTTTTCCATTTTAATTGGTATTATTTATCACAGACATTTTACCGAGCATTCATTTTATAAATCTTATACATATATATATATATATATATATAACCAATTTATAATATATATATGAATACACACACGCGCGCGCGCGCGCACACACACAAACACGCACACACACACACACACACACAAATATACACACACACATATATATATATATATACAAACAATAGAAATACTTTCGTGTGCTATTATACGTAGTTCGATAGTTTACATTTCACGGGCCCCGTGTTGCACCTGCGTCGGTTTCGTTCCTGTTTCCAACGTATAAGTGTAGCGTCAGTGATTCGCGTGACGCGACGCAACCTTCAACGTTTGTTTTTCTCCGTTTATGCGTTGTGTGTTCGTTTGAATGAAAACGTCGCGAGTGTTGTAACAAAAACCACGGAAAACAGAAGAAGAATACGGGAGCAAAGGGAATTCCAGGCTACAGCAGAATGCCCATTGCCCAACAGGGTTTCGTTCCATGGTATTTCAACGAGGTAAGCTACCTCTTTTAGTACGCTTCAAGGCGCCTCTTTCCAACCAATTAATTTGCGTCCAACACCATTTTAACTTCGTATACTCAGAGCAAATATCGTTCTTTTGTATTTTCTAACTCTGATCTATGTATAAATTTACTGCGACGGGTCATTTCTACGGATTAACGTACCTTATAAAAACGTTGCGTGAAATGTTAATAATATATAAGTCTTGAAACATTTGTACTAATTTCATAGAGGAACGTAGTTGGTACCTTCCGGGTGGCATATTGTATGCTTGTTACATGAACTTTCCAAATATCTTACAGTTAAATGGTTGGATTGTTTACTAGAATAAGCAACACAACATTGTTTTTGATTTATTGTGAATGAATTTATAGAATCATATTATTTTACACATATACACTATCGCGCAAAAGTATCCCAACATTTGATTACTTTTGATATTATGTTATTTAATTGCACAATCAAATTGATAGTATGTACCGATATATAATGATTACGATCTGTATTATTATCTTATTCCTATGATGTGGTTTTAACATAGGTCGTAACAAAACGGTCAAAAAATTCTTTATTCTCAGACTCTGTAGCCTGTAAGAAACGAATTAATTAATTAAGAATCTCGTTGTAACCTACAGGTTCGGAAAAGGCTGATAGGCTTTGGTCTACGTGGTGGTTGGGAATTTTCATTCGTTTCGAGTTCGCTTAGCTGATAAATAGTGAATGTGCATTTCTTCCAAAATAAAGAAGAAAGCGAAGTCGATAGAAACGTGGGTCAAATTTGAAATCATTTCTCGATTATGTGGAGGTTGATTAAACGCGTTGGTGTATATAGTGATGAGACGAGTTGATATTTGGTGTAGTCAAATGTATTTAAAACTATCGGCAGTACTCTTCTAACGATCTCCCTCTAACGAATTTAAATTCGACTTCGGTTGACGGTTGCGCGTAGCGGCGATATTGTTCTGTCCGGAGTTCGTTTATTATCAAGTTTCGTACCTCGAGACGGTATCAATGCCCCGAGGCAAAACAACAACATGAGTTACTCTCGATTCGCATCGTCCTATGACTCATATGCCGCTACAATATGCAATCGAATAAAGTGATAAATAGCTTGCAGATGTTTACGCGTCTCTGAAAATGTTAAAAGATATAACACGTTTAACGCGAAGTATTCGTGATAATATTCGCTGCAATTTGAAATATCTGCGTGCAGTCTCGTAGGTTTTGAATAAAAATTTATCTTTTATCGAAAGATACATACATGTTTTGGCCTATATATAGCTTTGTACTCTTGTAACCTAAAAGAGAAGTCGAAAAAAAGTGATGTTAACTCTTGCAGTAAAAAATTCATTTATGTCAATACTACATTTAGAAATGCACCAAGAGAAGCAAGACAAATTATTGACGAAACACAGGATAGTCATTTCCGATCCAAAAGAAAAACGCAACTAAAATAATATGTAGATAGCTATTAAGGCAATAAATAATAAAGTCATTGAAATGATCCATCATTTCAAACTAATATCGCTTCTCTTTACTTCAGAACTGCTATAAACATTTTAAATATCATTTATGTCTTGGTTCCCTTGCGAAGTTCTCGAAGAATTCGTCAAATGATGTCATGAACAATATAAATAATCGTAAAAAATCTATATTTGTGTTTAAAAAATAGGCGAATAAAGAGAAATAGGATAATCGAGACCGGTGAAAAAGGATCAACCAAAATCCCGCATCTGATACAAGCGGAAGAGAAATCAATTTCTATCATGTCGCACGGCGAACAAGAACGCAAATACGGAATCTTTTGTATAATACTACTCCAAACTCTGTTGAGTCGCAGTAATAATAATAATCGGGTGTTGACTTCTGCTCGTTTTTACTTGAAGTTTGCTCGTTACCTCTTTGAAATTTGGTGGATCGTTTTCTGTCGAAACCCGTTCCATCTGACGTTAAAATCAATAAAAACAATATTACGATAAAGACTTTTATCTCCATTGTTGTCAACTTCCGTCAAGTCTTCGTTTTCTGCTCGCTGAATATAATACGGATTCCCAAAACTTTCTTCGTATGAAATTTTACTAATGTACATTTATCAAATATTGCACATTTTAAAATAGGTTATCATTATAAGATTAAAAAAAAAATAGATAAAAATATCTTGAAACAAAAGAAACCAATTTTGAAGTTTGTTAGCCCGGAAATGTCATGGTAGGAAGGTATACTTCGATATTACTTTTACTATCGATAGGCGTCGCCGTCGTTGCTGTTATCATATACGAGACACAACAAATCACGAAATTGACAAATCACCGGTGATCTCCTCGAGTCGCAGTTCGAACGTTTCACAAATAAGTTAAAGAATTAAACTTTAGATATAGTGGTAAAATTTATTGTATGAATCCAACAGAGTGACGGTTCAGGGTGTTATAACAAAGAGGTATAGAACGCTGATTTGGGAGACTTCTTGTACTGAGGTTTTAGTCCCTCTGAAGTTATCGTCGGGTGTATATCAGAGGCGCCTATCCGTTGCTATCTGGTTATTGTTTCGATAGCTGTGGCATGTAGGATGTTTTGTCTACTCTATTAGTGCTTCTAAGCGTGTGATACTGTCGACGATTCGCCTGTGCATGATTATACATTGAGTACACGGATAGCTTGAGTTGGAGTTTTGATGATTAGGATAATCGAAATAATTCATAGCCATGGTAATATTTTAACTAATTTATTTTGTTGTCTTTTATAGGCCACTGCAATGAGAAAAGAATTCCTGAAGCCAAAGAAAATGATACACCCAAATAGCAGAAAGTCTATCGCTATTACGAAAAAAGCCAAAAAGTAAATACAATTACTATTAAATTATGTGATTTTGTTATGTACATTTCATTTATTTTATATGATTATATAATACTTTTGTGTAATAAAGAAGGAAATGGACAATGTGTTTTGTTTCAGAATATCAAATAGACAGAAGGCAGAAATGTCCTGCTTGATAAAACAGAATTCAATAGGAGAAAAAATATCGTGGATCAGAAACAATATGATTCCAGGCGTGTGACCCTATACTCCAGAGATAACTGCAAGTTTGTTAGAAACGGAGGTAAAACAAAAATGTATACACATGATGATACAGAGATTGTACATTAAAGATGTGATTAGTTACAGTTCTATATTTGATCCAAAGGTATGTAGCAAGAAATGATGAAGAAATGGAAGAAATTACTATTAAAAGGTCTATAGGTAGCAACAGGAGTAGACAGCATGCTAGGAGGGAACATATAATTAGAGTAGAAAGAACTAGGAGAATATCATACACGTGGAATAGGTAAAGAATTACAGCCAAATTTATTTTCAATATATCCTGATGTACAAACCCTCCTTTATTTTTCAGAAATTTCTGATATTTTAAATGCAACTCAGTGTGAAATGTTATTGAATTGGAATAATGAATTACAGTGTGCGAATAATTTTAAATTTATAAGGTTTGGCGAGAAAGATTTAAAGAAAGTATTAGAGCTAAGAAAAAGAATGAAAATAAGCCATATTAGACTATCCAAATCTCTATTAGCTATGCCTGTAAACAAGAAGAATTTATTCAGCAAGCCAATTGATTTAGATGAAAATAGTGTAATGGAAATAGAATAAATTCTGTAGATATGTCTTTTTATCTTTCATCTCTATTTAAAAACAAGAAAACAGAAGAAAAGCGAACAGTTTCGTCCTTTTTTGTTTGCGAAATGCTAAAAACCGCATTTCGTCTTGCTCTTATCTCCCACGAGAAACAGTCACGTCACAAGATACAAGAGTACGATAGAAGAGAAAAGAAAATGTTCGATTGTGAAATATACAACAAAACTGAAACATGCAGATGAATCACGTGCACGTTATGAATATTCTGCATCGTTTCTCCGCCTTTCCTTCATTTTTTTCGCTAGCTGCTCCATTATTTAAGAACGAAGATATAGTAATTACTCTCAAAGTTGTACATTTCGAAATGGTAGGAAAATCAATAGTACAATGATAAATATACGATTTTAAAAGCTTTTTAGATTTCTTACATACTTAGCATTAATCAAATAGCTTAGTATATAAAAGAGTTTACTTATGTCGCATGTTATAAATGCAGCTGCGTTCGTTACAACAATTCCAATTCCAAGGAATTTCTCTCGAAGATCGCAGTGAAGAATTTGCTTTGTTAAATTATTACTGGTATACTTCGTCAACTTGTGGTATATCGATACAATTTGTCAACCATCACTTTTAATAGCTTCTCGCTAATAAAAACATTTCGTACCTATTTAATAAGAAGCAGTATATTCTTAATTATTTAGAAATTTAGTTAATGATGTTTAAAAATACGAATATGTTTAAAAATTATAATGTAAATATATATATTTCATTTCATGTTTTACTAATATATCTCTAATTTAGATTAAATATCTGAAACTTGAAAGAAACTTTTAAAACTTTCAATACATCGCATACGTTTCAAATTTAGTGCATAGTTACATATATATATATACGATCGATCTTACTCGATCATCTTACTCGAAGAACAGGGTCTGCGTGTGGCGAGCTACGGGACAGGGACCGTTGGAATGTTTACTGTCGAGTGTTACAACTATTTCCTTCTTAAGGAGAGCTATAGAATTATTCCATGCCTTTGTTAGACAAACCGTTCATCCTGTGACCGCGGCTACGTTCGGTGACTGACTGTCGCCTCGAGCCAAAGCTCATTATCACAACTCTCGAACAATTACAATCGGATTGAATAACTACAATTGTTCACTTACAGCTATAGTAGACTCTAGGTTACAATGTTGCGGGATTATCCAAAATTCCGAAGGCTCCGGTGTTCTTTCATCTCCGACAAATATATTATGGTATAGTTCCTATTTTCCGACCGCATGGAAGGCTAATAAAGATGGAAATATGGTCGAGAACTGGCGACCAATTACGATCGGCCCAATTCTAGGCCGCATTTTCTCATCAATCCTCGATGGGCGGCTAAGACGGGGTATAGATCAAAATATAAGGCTGTTGAGATATGTGTAATTTTCTGTGCTGGACTGAGTTAAGTAGTAGAAATACTTATATGTATATATCAGTGTGTGGAAGTATGTGTGTGTGCGCAGCGTCTCGAAACAAAGGAACGTAAACAGTCAGTCGGTTAATAGTCGTCGATGAAGAGTCGGGTGTAGAAGGTGCTGAGACGCGTGCAAGTGTATCGATAAATATATATAGAATCGTCAATGTAATAAATATATCATTATTTTAGTAATAACTGTCAATATAAATTTAATGTTCCTATAACATTATTTCGGCTTCAAAGATCCACAATTCTCAACATGGTAGAAGATCGTGGTTGCCGAGATTTAATGTTATGGAACCACGTGTAACCGGGAGTGAATGTATAAAAGTCGATTTATAAAAAGGAATAAAAAATTGGAAATAAGTTCTGAAGAGATAAAAAGGCTATTGGTAGAACAAATAAAAAGATTTTGGATAATAAAGAGAATTATTTTTTGAAAAAAAAAAAAGGTGTGAATATAGAAAACGAATCAAGATGCCAAAGGACGACGAAATTAAGGTTCAAATATTCGATGGACGCGATTACAGAATGTGGAAGAAAAGAATATTAATGTATCTAAAGTGTAAAAAATGTTATGAACCGGCTACACGAGAGAAAATGGACACGGATGCGCAAGATAAGTGGGATGAAAAGAATCAATGGGCGATGAACTACATCTATAGTAGTATAACGAATGAGCAATTAGAATTTGTTGGTGATCAAGACACTGCTTTAAAAATAATGCAAAAGTTTGATGAGATGTATATGAAGGAATCAACAGCAGTGCAAATTTGTATAAGAAGTAGACTAGACATGATGAGGTTGAAAGACTTTGAAGAATCAAATTCATTTTTCACGGAATTTGAAAAAACTATCAATGAATTAAAGAGTGCCGATGCAAATGTAAGCGAACGTGAAAAACTCGACTACATGCTGAAAGCACTACCAGAATCATTGAGCTATGTTGGTGACTTAATCGACTCAGTGAAAGAAAGTGATCGGACTTGTGAATTTTTGAAAAATAAAATTATAATGTGAGAAACGCGTAGCAAGAAAGAAAGTGATAGAACAAAGTCAAATGTATTTACAGCCGAAAAAAAGGACATAAAGTGCTATGGCTGTGGAAAGTACGGTCACATGGCAAAAAATTGCACAAACACGTATAGAGGCGGAAACAATGGCGCAAACAATGGAAGAACGCAACAGCAAGGAGGTGCGTATCAGCCGCAGTAGAATAGGGGTCGCGGCGGACGAAGTTTTGGCCAAAGAAGACGAGGATACGGCCAACGAGGATTTGGCCAACGAGGACAAAGCAGAGGCCGGCAACAACGCTACTACGAGGCAAGTCAACACGACGCAAATTATTCACACAACGAGGGCTACGACGACCAAGAAATTGGATCTTTCCTAACGAGAGTAGAGCGCGAAAATAATAAAAATGAAATTACGGTATGTACTAGCGATACGCGAAAAATAGATTGGATATTGGATAGTGGATGTTCAGATCACATTATATATAATGACTCTTATTTTGTTGAGTACGAAAATTTAAAAAACCCGATAAATGTGAAGTTAGGAGACGGTAGAAGTCTAAAAGGAACAAAAGTCGGAAAAATTTTAACTTACTTTGAAGTAAACAAAAGGAGGATTAAAATTACAATGTCTAATGTATTTTACGTGAAAGAAATGGATAATAACTTAATTAGCTATGCGAGAGTAACGAATGAAAGTAAGATAGTCTCAGCAGGAAATACTTTAAAGATATATAACAAATACAGAAAGTTGATAGGGATAGCATTCAAAGATCATGGTTTATATAAGATAAGTAGTTACATTGAAAGGCAAGAATCTCATGCTAAAAATGTAGAAATGTACCCTTCCAAAATAACCGTAGAAGAGCACGCGAGATTTTAGAATTAGTACATACCGATTTAAATGGACCTCATAATAATACCGGGTTTGATGGATCCAAATATTTCTTGACATTTATAGATGAGTACAGTAAGTGTGCATTGATTTATACTTTGAAATCAAAAGGTGAAGTTTACAATTGCTTCCTTGATTACATAAACAAAGTCGAAAATCTTACTGGTAAAAAGATAAAGAGATTAAGATACGATAATGGAAAAGAATATATGAACAAAAGCATGTACAATCTAACTAGGGAAAAGGGAATTGTCGTAGAACCATGCCCACCTTATGTTCACGAGTTAAATGGAACAGCTGAGCGCTACAATAGAACAATCATGAATTCCGCTAGATGCTTATTACATGATTCAAAGCTGAATATTAAATATTGGCCGGAAATAGTTAGAGCCGCGGCGTACTTAAAAAATAGAACCGTTACAAACACATATGAAAATAAAACACCATTTGAAATATTTTTAAAAAGGAAACCGAATATAAATAATTTAAGATTGTACGGAAGTAGAGTTTTCGTAAGAATACCCGAAGTTAAAAGAAATTCGAAATGGGACAAAAAAGCAGACACTGGGATACTTGTAGGTTATGAAAACAATGGATATAGGATACTAGTTAATAATAAAATTGTAATTGCAAGACACGTAGAATTTATAGGTGAAGATGATAATTTAGTAGGATTTCGAGGAGAAGATGGACCAGGCAATGAGACAGAAAAGGTTTTTGACGAACATTCGGATGTAAACGAAAAGGTCGAGCAGGTTGCAATAAAAAAGGAGAGAAATTTAAGTAACGAATCAGAAGAAAAACTTGAGGACACAGAAAGTAATTTGAGAAGGTCAGGACGGGAAAGAAAGAAACCTCAAAGATATGGTCAAACGAGCTCATATTTCATTTATGTGAATATAGTTAGTGCACACAGTCCTATGAAACCTATGAAGAAGCTTTAAGTGGAGATGACAGCGGTTCATGTAAAGAAGCAATGGATCGAGAAATGAATAGTTTAATGAAAAATAAGACCTGGCAATTAGTAGAAAAACCAAAAGACAAAAAAGTATTAGACTTGAAATGGATATATACGAATAAATCTGATAATAGTAAGAAAGCGCGACTAGTTGTTCGAGGCTTCCAACAAAAAGAAGTACTGGAAGATTTATACTCTCCAGTAGCAAAAATGCAAACGTTGAAGTTATTACTATCTTATTGTTGTCAATATGGTTTGACGATTATGCAAATGGATGTAGAAACAGCTTTCTTAAACGGAACTATAAAATCGGAAGTATTTGTAAAACAACCTATAGGTTACGACGATAAAAGCGGGAAAGTATGTAAATTATCAAAAGCGTTATATGGATTGCGTGAAAGTTCAAGAGCTTGGTATGAATGTTTCGACGAATATATGAAAAAATTAGGATTTCAAAGAAGTAAGAGCGATTATTGTCTGTATATGAAGTATGAGAGCGATGATGTTATATATTTAATTCTATTCGTAGACGACTTATTAATATGTGGAAAAAACATAAGAAAAATCGATGAAATTAAAAAAAAATTGTCAAACAAATTTTTGATGAAGGACTTGGGTGAAGTAAAGACTTACTTAGGAATAAACATTGAATACGATAATAAGAAGTGTGAGATGAAACTGGATCAAAGTAGTTATATAGAGTCATTAGCGAAACATTATAATATAGAAAACAGTAAATTATATTTTACACCAATGGAACAAAACTTAAGTTTAGAACCCGCACAATCAGCTTTAGACGATATAAGATATAGAAATCTCATAGGAGCTTTGTTATATATTAGTACTGGAACAAGATTAGACGTTAGCTATAGTGTAAATTATTTAACTCGATTTCAAAACAGTTACAACGAGACCCACTATAAATATGCAGCACAAAAAATTAAGGAGGTGTGTTGAGATATGTGTAATTTTCTGTGCTGGACTGAGTTAAGTGCGTAGTAGAAATACTTATATGTATATATCAGTGTGTGGAAGTATGTGTGTGTGCGCAGCGTCTCGAAACAAAGGAATGTAAACAGTCAGTCGGTTAAGAGTCGTCGATGAAGAGTCGGGTGTAGAAGGTTCTGAGACGCGTGCAAGTGTGAATCGATAAATATATATAGAATCGTTCATGTAATAAATATATCATTATTTTAGTAATAACTGTCAATATACATTTAATGTTCCTATAACATTATTTCGGCTTCAAAGATCCACAATTCTCAACAAAGGCACAAAGGATTTACATCCGAAAGTGGATGTAAAATCAATATTGACCTAATGAGCGCAGCCTTAAATTATAGTAAAAGAAATCGAAGGGGAATTTTCACAATATTGGACATCTCTAAGGCCTTCGATACTATACCCCATTCAGCTATAAAACCATGTCTGGCGAGAAAAGGCGTTCCGACCCCCATAATTGAAATTATAAATGAAATGTACAAAGGATGTAAAACTACGATCAAAACGAATAATAATATAGAGGTCGAGGTAGAAGTTCTCAGAGGAGTCAAGCAGGGTGATCCTTTATGACCGCTGCTATTTTACTTGTGTCTCGAACCGCTGCTTGAAGTAATCGAAAAGAATATCGGAGGCATTAATATAAATGAAGGGAACAAAGTCTCTGTGTTGGCCTTCGCAGACGATATCGTCTTGCTTGGTGAAAATACGAGGGCGGCACAAAGCCAGATAGACGAGCTTCAGAAATACCTGGAGAGGTCGGGGCATGAAAATATCAGCAGAGAAAAGTCAAATGTTCCAGGTAATAGCGAAAAAGACACCTGGTTTATTAAAGACCCGGCAATAAAAATTGGTAAATTAAGGATACCCGGAAGAATCCCAGAAAGAGCCTTCAGGTATTTGAGTGCTAAAGTTGCGAGTGGGGGAGGCATGAGGTAGATTTGTCCCATATCACGAATATACAATACAAGCAGGCGATAGAGAATCTGATTCGAAATTATAAGCCGCAGAAAACGCTCGAAGTAGGGGTTGAAATGAATCTAATATTACAAAATGATCTTCCCGGTTATGAAAGACCGCGAAGGTTATCCCCGCAAGATAAGGTCGAAGTCAACGGTCAGATCAAAATGTGGCTGAATGACGGAATAATACGCCAGTCACATTCCGACTATGCAAGCCGGATCGCGTTGATTGAAAAAAAAGATGGTTCAACTAGAATTTGCGTCGACTATAGGCGACTGAATCGAAAGGTAGTGAAAGACAGATACCCGCTACCCTTGATCGAGGATCAATTAGATTTGTCACAGGGATCGATAGTATTCAGTACGTTGGACCCCAAGAATAGATTCTTTCGTGTTCATGTCGGAGAAAGTAGCAGGAAATATACAGCATTTACAGTTCCTACAGTATGAATTTATTAGTGTGCCGTTCGGATTATGCAATTCACCAGCTGTTTTCCAGAAATTCATAAACGCAGTTTTCAAAGGATTGATCGTGACAGGGCATGTGCTGACATGGCAACCTGATGAAAAGCATCCTGTCTTCCTTGGAGCAGTGTGGGGATCACAGGGAAACAGGAAGAAGGAGAAGGAGAGAGCCTGTCGAGGTTAAAAAAAGGGCAGACAGGGCAGAGATGAAGAGAGAAGTGACGATAGCTAAGGGCGGATACCCAAAAAGAAAGATAGTATCGCCGGCTGAAATTATGAGAGTTGGGGAGTATAAGAGGCCCCGAAGAGGAGAGGTCACATACGCCGAGGCGTGTGGGAGGGAGAACAGAGCGATAAGGGATGACTTCAGCGAGGACTCCGAAGGGTGGATGAGGGTAGAAAAAAGGAAGAGGAAGAGGAAAGCTTCCTTAGAGCAAGCTACCCCGATGGTGCGTCCGGGAAATAAACGGCAGGTTGGTGCCGAAGAGAGAGCGTACCAAGGAACAGGAGGAGGAAGGAAGCCATTCTAATTAAGGTGGAGGAAGGGAAGGTTGCGAATGGCTTCATGTTTATAAGAGGATAATGGAGGTGAGGAGTTCATTGGAGGGAGCCACGGGGGTCCGTAGGACGAGAGCGGGCCTAATTGAATTCGATAGGACGGTGGTGGTTAGCGAGGAGGCGGCCAAATTGAGAGCCGCCTTGAGTGATAGTACGAAGGTGGCCGCTCTGGTGAACAGGGCGACCCTACAAATAAGGAACATCGATCCCCTCACCAGCAAAGAAGAGCTGGTGGACGAGATCAGGTCGCAGTCGGCAATTGAGGAGAATGCGGATATAGAAGTCAAATCTATAAAAGCGGCACCATGGGGCACGCAAGAGGCGGTGGTGGTCCGCCCAGCGAGTGGAGTGCCTAGTGACGAGAGAGAGGAGGCTGAGAACGGGGTTAACGATAGCTTCTGTAAGGCAGTTAGCTAATATTCGGCGTTGTTATAGGTGCCACATGTTGGGGCATGTGGCGGCAGGGTGTACTGTTGCATGTCATGGCAGGGAGTTGTGTAGGAGGAGCGGCAGCGCTGAGCATATAATGAGAGATTGTGATAAAGAGCCGAGATGCGCAATGTGTCTGAAACATGGTGGCATAAATGCAAGGCATGTAACGGGTTCGTTGGCGTGCCCTATGGAGCGTTTAGGTGTTAGGAATAGACGGGGGCCCAGTTAGGGTTCTACAAATAAATCTAAATAGATGCAGGCTTGCGCAAGACCTAATGATGCAGTGCGTATGCGAAAGCAGGGTGGACATTGTGGTCATCTCCGAGCCCTATAGGCAGTTGCCATTTTGGTTTAATGACGAGGGTGGGGATGCATCGATATGGGTCACCCTGTTTAATGGAAAACATGCGGCAAGCGAGACCCTGATAAGAAATGTAGGGATTGTAGGGTTCAGGGTTTGTGACGTATTTTGCGTCAGTGGGTATTGTTCCTCTAATAAGAGTAAGGGCCAGTTCAACGATTATTTGAAGGAACTGGAAGGGATCATAAAGGAGGGGAGAAAAAGAGCACCGGCGATTATGGTTGCCGGTGACTTTAATGCAAAATCCTCGGTGGGGGGGGGGGGTCTAAGACGGACCGTAGGGGAACATGTCTGCTGGACGTTACAACGAGGAACGAGCTTATACCTATTAGGACGACGGGAAACTATTCCTTTCTGAGAAATGAAAGGACTAGTTTCCCGGATATACTTAGTGTTAATAGACGAATAAGGCTGAGTTGGAGGGGGAGTAGGGTCCTAGGTTGGTACTCAGCCTCTGACCATTTTTATATTGAGCATAAGTTTAGGGATAATATTAAGCGAGTGGAGGGTGGCGCCTTTAAATATTTGACAAAAGAGATGGATGTAGAGGGTTTTTTAAACAAATATGACGGAGTCTATGACGAAAATGGTTTTAAATTTGACGAGACGGCATGCGGCGAAGGGCTGCACATGAGTCTGGAGCATACGTGTGCCGTGGACTTGAAGAGGAGATACGCGGCGAGTGCGAAGAGGAGCGCCAACTATTGGTGGAGCGATGAGCTCGCTACGTTAAGGAGCGAATTCTAAGAGCTAGAAAAAGAGCCCAGCGAGCGGTGGCAGCCCGCAAGGATGATGCCGAGGTCCTGGTGGCCGAATTCAAGGATGCTAGGAGGCGGCTGAAAAGGGCGATCGGGCGTAGCAAGGAGGAGAGTTGGAAGAAGCGAACTGCACAGGAAGAGACATCGATCCTACCTGGCGAAGAAGGAGGGTTAGGCATCGAGGAAGTAGACATGAGGATGGCCGTTGGGAAATGCGATTCCAGGAAGGCGGCTGGAGTGGATGGGATTCCTGGCACTGTAGTGAGAATATTGGCGGAGCAAAAGCCTAGCGTTCTCCTGACAGTGCTCAACGGAATTAATACCTATGGAAAAATACCGGCGGTATGGAAATAGGCTAGGGTGGTACTAATACCCAAGCCTGGCAAAGATCCTGCGACGTCATCGGCGTATAGGCCGATTAGCATACTGTCGGCGTTGAGAAAGGTGTGGAAGCACACGCTGAAAATGCTCATCGAAAGGAGCGTTGGTCTGGATCTCTTTCATAGGGACCAGTATGGCTTTCTTCATAAAGGAGGGGGACTCTTGAAGCCCTGGATAGGACGGTCGCAGTTGCTGAAGAGTGCAGAAGGAAGGGCCTGGCGTGTGTTCTGGTCGCCCTTGATGTGAAGAACGCCTTCTACACTCTAAGGTGGGAGAGGATAATGGAGGAGGATCGAAGGAGACGGCTACCGGGACGGCTACAGGAGTTGTTAGCGGACTATCTGGCTGAGAGGAGAATACTGATACACTGTCGTGACGGTGTCGTAGGGAGGAACGTCTACACGGGGGTTCCGCAGGGATCGGTCTTAGGACCGTTACTGTGGAATCTCGTGTATGACGAGGTGCTGGAAGCGCTGGACCGGGAGAAGGATACCGAAGCAGTAGCGTTCGCCGACGATCTGGCGGTTCTACTCAAGCTCTGAGGGTTCCACGGCGTCAATGAGAAGATAAAGGCGATCATAGCCTTGGCCACTAGGTGGTGCTGCGAGACTGGAGTGCACCTGGCCAGGGAGAAGACGGAGGTTATCCTCTTAACAAGGAAGACTATACCGACGATTTTTAACTTCGACGTGGGGGATGGGGGCGAGATTTCCACTAGCCGTGTTGTGAAGTACTTAGGGGTAGTGTTGGATAGTGCTAGGGGATTCTCCCCCACCTCAAAGCAGTTTGTGATAAAGCGGAACGGTTCTTGGGCGCTATACGGAGCCTACTCCCAGACGTCGGCGGGCCCAACGATTTAGTCAGGAGACTGTATTATGGTATCTGGGAGTCTGTGGTTCTATATGACGCACCGATATGGGCCTCCTCCCTGGGAAGAGAAACAAATAGGACGATCATGAGAAGGGCATAAAGGGCGGCGTTGATCCGTATGTCTACTGCCTACCGTACGGTGTCACATGGGGGTCTGTGTGTGCTTACCGGTAGCATGCCGATTTACATCAAGGCATGGTTGCGGTGGAAGCAGTATGGAGTGAAGAGGCGGATCAACGAGAGCCCTGAAGAAATGGCACATGTTGGGCAAGGAAAGAAGGATTTGGAGACGGAGGCAGAGGACAGGTGGAGATTGGAGTGGGCGTTCCACAACCCCACAATTGAACTACGAGACTGGTAGAAGATCCGCTGATCTTCTGCAAAAGAAAGAGGAAGATCAACTACCATACAGATGCAGATCCTTACGTAACACGGTATCTTTAACTGGTACCGTCATAGGATCGGCAAAGAGTCGCACACCAGTTGTTGGGATTGTGGTGCGGTGCTGGATGACGCCGAACATGTGCTCTTTTGGTGCCCTAGATGGACGGAGGAGAGAACGGAGTTGGAGGTCGCGATCGGTGAAGACTTTAAATTGGAGAACCGGGCCGTTGAGAAGATGGCCGCGGAGGAGCGGTTTTGGAGATAGGTTTTATGATTTCTGCACAAAGGCGATGAAATGCCGGCTTTCTAAAGAAAGGGAGATGGAGGTCAGGAGAAAAAGGGAAGAAAGGAGGAGAAGAAGGACCAGAGCGTGTTGCGAAGTGGGCAATTCTTTTAGAGCAATTCAATTAGGCCAGGGAGGAGCATACTGCACATCGACGCGCTAAGTCGAAATCCGTTGCTCATGGTCATGCTGCTAGACGAGGACGAACAAAGGATTGTTGCACGGCTAAGGAAGCCGCATTTGCAAGAAGATAATCTGCGGTAGATCCGGGACAACATCGAACAGCACGAAGCTGGCGGATACGTTTCAAAGGACGAAGTTTTGTACAAAGAAATAAAGGAGATACCATTGCTGGGCGTGCCAAAGTCAATGCAGACTCGAGTGGTTCGACGAGCTCACGAACACGGCCATCTGGGCATCACTAAAACGGAAGCGTTATTAAAAAGGGACTATCGGTTTGTGGGCATGCGCGAGAAGGTGGATAAGGTAGTGCAGAGTTGCATCGATTGTATCCTTGCGGAGAAAAAATAAGGAAAACGAGAGGAGTTCCTGAACCCTATTGACAAGGAGGAGTTGTCATTTGACACTTATCGTGTCGATCATCTTGGACCATTGCCATCTACGAAGAAAAGGTACCGGTATATCTTCGTGGCGATTGATGCCTTCACAAAGTTCGTTTGGTTGTATTCCACAAAATCAACAAGTTCTGCGGAAGTTATTCGCCATTTGAGGAAACAATCTGTAGGTTTCGGAAATTCGAGAAGAATTATCTCGGATCGCGGGACGATATTCACAGCCGTTGCCTTTGAGGATTATTGGAATGAGAAAGGTATACAGCACGGTTGGACTACAATGCACAAGTAGAAAGAGTGAAACGGACGCTTAATCCCCTATTGACGAATTTGTCTGCGCCAACACCAGACAAGTGGTTACACCTAGAGATAGCGCAAAGGTATTTGAACGCAACCACCAGCAGAAGTACGAATGTTACCCCGTTCCAACTCTTGTTTGGAACGCGGATGAGAATGCGCGCAGCTGGTCGAAGACGAGTGGGCCGTGATGTTCTAGGAGGAGCGAGATTAGCTACGCGTAAAGGCAAAAAAACGGATCGAGGAAATTCAAGCTAAAAACAGACGGACGTTTAACAAGAGACGTAAAGAGGCAACAGCGTATAAGACAGGAGATTTAGTGGCGATCGAGAGGACGCAGGTCCTGGTCCGAAGTTGCAGTCGCAGTTCCTTGGGCCGTACCGCGTGGTAAAAGTCTTGCGGAATGACTGCTATGTGGTACAACGAGAGGGCGAACACGAAGGGTCACGAACAACAACCACGGCGGCTAATCGCATGAAATGGTGGGACGTTGTTGAAGTCAGAGGTGAGGGTGAAATTAGTGATGATGAGCACATCCGAGGGCAGATGTGATTGTCAGGTACGGCCGAATGTAGTATCATGCACGAGGGGCCTAAGAGGTGTTGTGCGGATCGTAAACAAGCGGTTGCCTAGGTGTGAATTATAAACAAGCGGTTGCTCAGCATATGCGTACTGGGGCTATGACAAAAGACAAGGGGATGCTAGGGGACGATAAATGAATTAACAGGAGTATGAATTGAGAAGTCCGAGAGTGCGGATTGCGTTATCAAGATGGTGTTGTTAAAAGAGAGTTGAATTTGCGTTGACGAATTGTTAATTAATTATCTAATTGTTTTAATTATTATACGTTTATTGCAATTGGGTCATGTTTAATAACCACTGTTTTCTGTTTAATTAACATCTGTTTAATCCATTTATCATTAATAAACTAATCATAATAATTTACGATATGGACATTTGATAACTAATAAAACAAGTTTAAGTCGTCATATTATCCTTTCTGGGGACGACTCTGAACAGGTATCCAATGTCAAGAGCGCTATAATTGTCCGAATAACTACCGACATTGGCGCTGAGATTATGCGGGAGATAGAGGAGGTGCAGATGTCACTCCTTCTAAAGGCCTGAAGGCTACCTATGTTCATAGGCTCAGGCAGCCATCCCATAAAGTACGACCGGTTAGAATATACGCGCTTCTGCGTGAAACGATGCGTATCCTCGAAAATGAGGTTAATCTCTTCCAGGCGACGGTGGCGAGTCCAACCTTAGGGCGACTTCAAGAGGTGTGGATCATTCCAAGAGGTCTCGTCATTCCGGCAATGAATTTGGGAAGAGATCGCGGTGCCTCAGAGAAGCTCGGACAATGAGATGTCATTCGCATGTCAACGTCGGCGCTCAGAAAATGTCTTATTAGACACTAGTTACCTTCAAAGACAAAGAAATTCTGACCTGGCCTGGCCAAAATAATGCTCTAAAGAAAACCGGCCACGTTGCTGCTATTATCCTTGCGAAAGGCATAGCTACAAGATATCAACAATATTTTACGACAAAGAGCAAGTTAACTCCATTATATTATAAGATTTCTATCGTAAAACGATGTTATCAAAAACTTTTGCACGTAACTGTATATATAAATTAGCAACAAATTAGCATTAATTAGGTTAAACACAGACGTTGTTTCAAGAATCACCCAAAATTTAATGAGCTAGAGAGGAGCAGAGTTCAGTTCTAAGTTCTGCTGGGTCTGCCATTTAAGGTCTATCTACGGATTGATTGATAAAACAGATTCTAAGGATTTCAATTATTCTACATATTCGAAAGCCTTTCATAATATTATAAACTTTTGTGTTCTAGCTTCCATCATTATAGTATATTATTATGATTAAAATGATTGCCATTTTAGCTATTCTATTAATATTACTATATTCCTTGTACAAATATTGTTATTTGATATTTCTGTTCTTTGATAAATCTCTTTAAAGATAGTAACCTGTAAATTTCTACACGCCCACGATCGCTGTCCACTCTCGATCTTACGAGATACCATTGGAGTAAAGCGCTCGTCTAAAGATCAGTGCCCGCTGGCCAAACACTGAACTTCGTAAATTGCTCCCCAATTGGTTTTCGAATAGAACTCTTTTGCTTGCTGTTACTTCGCAAACAGCTTCAAGGACTGTTCACAATGTAAAGTTGCAGAGGACAACCTCTCTGACGGATACTTCCATCGTGAATCTTTGTTCGCGAATAGAATAGAGTTGGTTCCAAACAGAGGACATAAAAATTTGGCCATGCAGGTCCTAAACCGTAATTCCTTCCATATATCCAATGATTGTTCGCAAACTGTTCAACAGCGTGATCTCGGTGACCGAACTTTCCCTAAACACATTTAATGAATAGCACACTTCAATAACTGTAACTTCAGTAACAATAAAAAAATTAAAAATATGTATACATTAAGATATCTACTAATTATTACACATTATATATGTCGGGTTTACATTAGAATTAGGGTTAGGGGCGTGAAACGAATCTTCGTTTGGGTTACACGTTGTCGTTATGCAATAGAGAAGACATTGACTAATGCAAATACGATTATTATAGAACCGGACAAGTAACCGTGGTAGTTAGGTACTCGAGAAACTAATGACAATGATCCTAGGTTCAATAACGAATCCGCGGTCGACGGGATGATAGATGGACGTACTCACAAAATCTAAGTCGGACGCGTAATATTCACTGGTCGTAAAGGGTTACTCCTTTCATCAATGAGGTCGCGAGCGAGAATGTCTTTCCCGCCCCGATGATGCCACAGAGGAAAACTATAATGGGGTGTGTCTAAGGACACGAGATCATCGGATTCGTCGAGAAAAGCATTCGTTCAGAAAGTAAGGGAAAATGGCGTTGCTGCTAATTGATCAATCTCCATATCGGTGGTTACAAAAAGATGCTAGCCGCCCTCGAGGGAAAGTTGCTAGTGGGAGACACCGCTCGTTGAAAAATATGTCTCCCCTATCTTCCCGTAGTTGGGACAAAGACCGTTTGTCTGTTTGAAGGACTTTAGTTAACTAAATCTTAAGATTTATAACGGGCCCTCGAGCTAGCTGAACATGTACTGCGGAGACGCATCGACATCTGGCAATCATCTTACTCGAAGAATAGGGTCTGCGTGTGGCGAGCTACGGGACAGAGACCGTTGGAATGTGTACTGTCGAGTGTTACAACTATTTCCTTTTTAAAGAGAGCTATAGAATTATTCCATGCCTTTGTTAGACAAAGCGTTCATCCCGTGACCGCGGCTACGTTCGGCGATTGACTGTCGCCTCGAGCCCAAGCTCATTATCACAACTCTCGAACAATTACAATCGGATTGAATAACTACAATTGTTCAATTACAGCTATAGTAGACTCTAGGTTACAATGTTGCGGGATTATCCAAAGTTTCAAAGGCTCCGGTGTTCTTTCATCTCCGACATATAAATAAGCGTAGCGACATAGAAGAGAGAGAGAGATAATTCCTTAGTTCAGAGTTCCTCAGTTCCCCAGTTCTTGTTAGTCTTGTTAATCGACGTGTTTGCATTTGTCATTTTGTAAATTATCGCAAATCTATCAAATTAAAATCTTGTAATTAATAAGAGTGAAAACATATTGCGAACGATTCGAGTAACTTCGAGTATTTGAAATTTCAACGAGAATTCTGTCAATTTCCAATTAGGATATGAATAAACATTTTTTGTGAAGAATATTTGTCTAATAATATAATAGGATTAAGCGAACATTTATTTTCACCAACTTTAATCCTCTCCCGTGCCAGTACTCCTACGCGTAGCAGGTTAGCCGAAACGTGGAGTTTAATTGTCAATCTGCAATCTACCTTGCCCAAAACACTCTTCCAGTCACCTCCAAACTCTTCAATTCTCTCCACCTAACCACCCACAAACCATTCACAAACATGCAATTCTCGACAAAAGAAGAACTTATCGTCAGTTGTCCTTAACATCTCGTTCATTCATTTGGTCCCTATCCCCCTATTTCCTCCCACTGCGATGATCGCACTACATTTTTCCACGTCTCTATTCTATTCTCTGGATGATCTGAATTCTCGAGCAGTCGAGTGACGATTGATCTGTACAATTGATCGATTTCTTTTTACTACAGACATGCAAGAAATTCCGTGTTGGAGAGCGATATTGCGAGTTCGAGTGCCTGGACCATCTGAAGAACGTTACCGGAACTGGTATAGTTTATGTCGTTGATGATAAGAATTCCTCCACGACTCAGCGATAAGAGCTACTCTGGGTGATGAGCTTAATGGTGCTGTTGCGGCTATTTTAATTTTTCAACAAGGATCCAGATGGCGCCGTTGACGAAATTCTTTCATTATAAACGTCAACGATCAACATCAGCTATCAGGGAACGAAGAAGGTACGCTGTAACGTGTCTGAGTAATTATACCTCGAGGAGTACATACAGTTATGTAATGAAGATTCGTATGTGAGTGTTTGTTTCCTTATTTCTTTTCCCTTTGTTTCATTTGAATGGATTTTTGTACTCAAAGAGCGAGGTAAGATTACGTCAGATACGTTTTTACATATGCTAAAAAAATGGAAAATGATGATGATGAATCAATGACACGTAGAAAATTATAATCTATTGTATTGCTGTTATCTAATGGTGTTGTAGTTGACTGTATGGTGGATGTATCTAATGGTGTTGTAGTTGACTGTATGTTGTTCAATATTGCTATGAAACTCTTCTGATTCATTGTCACTTATACGAAGGATGGAAGTATACGAAATTGATAAAATTATTAATAATATTTACGAAGAGAAAGTAAACTGTTGGACATATGACAAAATAATTCTATTTTAAATAAGAGACTGGTCAGCGTGGTTATTTTGTTTACAAAATCAAACGAATTTAATGAATGTAATGGTAAGGAAGTAACTATAAGTGGCTGTTAAACTATTTTTATGCTTGAAAAGTAATTCGCAAAGTAATGTAAAGCAGTACTACTGAGTTGTACATAACCTCTTTCAGAATTTGTTCTTAACCTCTTGCTTCATAACTTCCTTAATTATACTCTTCAAACTTATTGACTACTTCGATGTTGTTACGAACAGAAACTGATAAAATATTAATCTTAAATATAGATTGAAATGAAAGCTTGTCACGTATATATATATATATATATATGTACTACTTACTCAAACTATGGATCACATAACCTATACAAAAAAAAAAAATTATTGTTCACTATAAAGCAAGAGGTTAAATCTTTAATCTGTTAAGAATTAAATTTTTTATTGTAACTGCGAAAATTATAAAAGTACCAAGCGAAGCAAGTACGGAATATAGGGATATAGGAAGCGATGGGGAACAGCAAGGAAGCGATGGCTAAGTAACTCCAACATCGAAATACTACAACGATTCCAATCGAAAACGCTAAGAGCCTTAATAGACGCACCTTGGTATGTTACCAACGAAACCATCCATCGCGACCTCAAGATACCTACAGTCAAAGAGGAAATAGCAAAATATAGCGACAGATATAGCAAAAGAGTCAAGAAACACCGAAACTCC
Source organism: Bombus vosnesenskii (assembly GCF_011952255.1). Classification (NCBI taxonomy): domain Eukaryota; kingdom Metazoa; phylum Arthropoda; class Insecta; order Hymenoptera; family Apidae; genus Bombus; species Bombus vosnesenskii. The sequence continues at coordinate 4,936 of NW_022884137.1, read as the reverse complement.
CTAATCACTGGACTACTCGATACGACGGACCAGATTCGCAGGCTGAAGAGGCACTACCCGCTAGACCTAAACGTTAGATTCATTTAATTATCCAAATTAAGCATATGCACTTACTTATAATACTTATAAATTATACCTATCTATAATAAGTATTAACTTATTGTAAATAAACAGCCATGTCACTGCGCCACGCCAGAAAAATTACTGAAAATTCTCAACGCGAGAATTGATTGTAATTCCAACAAATAAATAAAAAAAAAAGCTGTTGCTGTCCCCAAGCGCCAAAATACGTTCTGGCTACTATTTTATGTATCTCACAGAAGTATGTCTTCATTCATCATCTCCCATGCCATCCACCAACGTGTTCTTAACATGTTATCTCCTAGTAAAATATTGATGTTGAGTCAGATATCCAACTGAATAATCTTTTCGGTGTCTACTATAAGACATTTAAAACCAAGGCTCGTACACACGTGTGCTTATACGTCAGATGTAATACTTAACACGAAACCTGCTTATATTAATATTAAATTTATGCATAGTAGGATGTTCGACCTTTGTAAAAATGAAATTATAATACATACAGTTTCACCGTGGAAAAGTGAATCTTTCTAGCATGTCCACGCAAATGAAGGGGAGGGGAGGACTGTGCATGCACCAAACAACTTTACGTTCGTAATTTTTCACACAAATGTACAACTGTAGGGAAAAAATTATCTCTGATTTTTCGGATGTTAGGAATCGACAATATCGCATAACGGAATGCTGTGTTCTACGTATTCTATTTTTGTTACGAAAGTGGTACAAACGAAGTCCACATAAGAATAGTACAACAAAATCGGTTGAGGTTAGGTTATCGTGCAGATATCGCGGCTTTTGCATTGGAAATCACGCAACTGCCAGTCTCGTCGTTCCTTGTAAACGAAAGAAAGGTATTGTAATCGGTCGGAATTAACATAAAACTCGTCGCATGCGACCATATGGCCTGAATGTTGAATAAACGAGAGTAGAGCGCGAGCTATGTGATTCTAACCGTTTAGGCGGAAACGAATGATTGTAACCAGAGCCGAGATATATGCCAATATTACTTTGCTCGACAAAGCGTATAGGAGAGAATCGCGATAAGGTAGAACAAGAGACAGATATTCTCTACGTAAAGCAAGTCTGTCAACTAGATTGAAATCCTATAGCTATAACTACAGTGAATCCATATTCTGGCGAATTGTCTTTTCACAAATGAAGCTTCTGAAGAACGGAATTGATACAATAACTACTGTTCATTCATAACTACTGTTGTAAGAATCTATATATTTGTCTATCTATATCTATATATATCGATCTATATATATTTGTCAGAATGTCATTTTATCAAAAAACCCATCCTCTGTAATCATAGTTTAACGAAGCATAATTAATAGAAGAGGTAGAGCGTTAAGTGGAGATGATTTAATCACAGTTAAGTAGATAAATCTCTATATTAGTCTCTTTAATTAAAATGTCCTACGTTTTATTTGCGTCATTTTTTTCTTCATCCAATTTAAAATGTTTAAATAACAATAGCCTATACAATATAATTTTATGTAAAAAAATTGATTGTACCATGTTTATTACAGATATTTAACATTTTTGTGTACATACAAAATTTAAATTATACCTCGCTTGAGAACAAAAATTCTATTTGTTTTCCTAACATGTACTAATAATTATTGATCAAACTAGAAAAAGCTGGAGGAGATTACTTAGGAAGATTACTTAGCATCTTATATTCCTGGCAAGAGAAAATGAAAAATTCGTTTCTTCTCTTTGTTTCCCTGTTCCTTCTTTCCTCCTTTTTCCCTTTTTACATCGCTTTGTTTTACATCGCAATTTACATTTATTTGTAAAGTTTGAATCTCCTCGATATTGAAGATGTTGAAGCTGCAAGTATGTATTTCATTTTAATCCATTCGAGACCGAGATTTAATTGTAAGACGATACCTAGGTGTCGGTACGATCTGAATGTTTAGTTAGAATGATTCGGTTTTACTCTCTCCAGGGTATCCTTTTCATACTTTGATTTTAAATCGGTGACAATCTTAAATAGTATGCCTCATATTTTTAAAATATAAAATTATATACTATGTTATTCTATAATGTATTATGTACAGTCATATATATATATATATATATATATATATATATATATATATATATATATATATATATATTCTATATATAATTCTATATTGAAAAAAATATGAAATTAACATGATATATACATTACTACATAAGTTATATATAAAATATGTATATTATACCCTTGCCTACTGACTGATATGAATTTCTTTCGGTCTCGAATGCGTTAAAAGAGAGCGCAAAGAAGTCGAAATTACTTATTGTAATTAGTAAAACGACCTGAGAGGCAGACAGATACAAGAAAGAAGGAATATTATATTAGCGGCATTATCATGTTTTTGCTCTCTTTAAGTCTTTCATCGAGACAGACAATCTACAGGTATTAATCGACCAATTTCTCCAAGCTGATAACTTCGAATTGATGTTTATATATAAGAAGTGTTATGTGTTAATCTGTCTAAATGTTTAAAAGGTGTTATAAATTAAATGTTGTTAAACGATACGTAATTGCCTTTTGATCGTAAATTTTACTATCAAGGGGCCTTTTATGTATGCGTAATCATTGTGAATTATAACAATTTATGTGATCGATATTAAAGGTGTTTAAAAGCATGTATTTTTTTCTATATTATTATTCTCCTATATTATTATCCTATATTATTATAGCATTCCTATATTATTATAATATCCAATTACATGTTGATACACAAGATATACAGATTATTATTTATAACGTTTTGGTTTTCTTAATTGAGTCATTCATTTAGTACAAATGATAAGAAATTAGTAATAATTCACAAAAAAGGATATCGTAGTAGAAATATTATAAAAAAACATTTTCTGTTTTAGTGTAGAGTTACTCCTTCTTACAGACAGTGTCGTACAAATCTGTACGTCTCTGAGAAAATGTAGGGATCTGAGCCCTTACTTCCTCAACAACTTTTAGATCTGATAGAAAAAAGAAACATACGAAGTAATAAGTAATGCTTACTAATAAATTCAACAAATACAGAGGAAGATGGCTAAATCGATAAATTAACGAGACTAAAAATTAATTACATCACGGATCTCTCGCTTTTAATTTTAAGCTGTAAATTACCGATATCGGTGACTGCCATATTCTCTTGAGTTTCCAAATCGTAAAGAATCTTTCCCCAGGGATTGGTCAACTGTGTATGTCCCCATGCGACGTAACTTGCTTAAGGAACACGAGCCGGTGATATGCAGGCAACGTACAATTGATTATCATTCGCTCTGAAACGCTGAAGTAATGACCAGTGCAGTGGTCCAGTGGTCATATTGAATGCCGCTGGATATATCAGCATTTGGCAACCTAACCCAGAGAAGCAGGAAATATGAAGCCACCGAATACCAATTAACTTCGTAGTTGCACTGTTCACATTCCATCATTTCTGAATATGCGAGGACAGTCCTCTTATTGTGCTTTTAATTCTTTTATTTGTTTCATTTTCAGCAAATATACTGGTTTTTTAAATTAAGCTTCTTTTTATACAGATTTACAGATTATATTAATTTTATATAGAATATATTTAAGAAAGATATTTAATTTTTTGCTAGTTAAGCATTGATCGATTAAGTTACTGTACCTTTGTTCCGATAAATGCGTGCCATTTCCTCGAATCTAATATCATAGCAAATGCCAATACCTATTTTGCAGCCCTTTACATCGAACGTCGTTAAGGAGTTACCAGGACTGAGTGAATCACTCTCTCGAAAAGTAATCTTATTAGGAATGTCGATGTCGAATAGATGTACCTAATAACATAAAAATGTGGTCGCTAATTCTATTGCTGCAACTTTTGTAATTTAATATCAAAGTCACCAACTCCTGAACTTTAATTATTTTTTATTTAATAACTGACAGCGTTTTTATCACTTTCTTTTATTAAAAATCCTATCATTTAATAATGTTTAAAAAGGAGAAAAAATAAGTATAATAATATTTTAAGTATGTGAAAAATTTATACAACACAAACACATTACAACAAAATGGGCGTTTCCCGTATCATAACGTATTTTATAAACCGTAAATTATAGAATTGGTTATAGTATACGTATGTACATATGTATATTCCTAAATTATTCCTAGATAGAGTCACTTTCTTCGCCCCAATCTTTTCAAATTCAAAGCCATAAAGGAATATATTACTTACCTTTCGGTGTTTTGCTATCAAAGTTCCATCGGGACCCCAAATAGTACAGGTATTGTACAATTTATCGCCCTCTATTTCAGGCATCGTACCACCAACTACATAGATGTTGTTTTCTTTAGCTGCGTTCGATGAAGCAACGCTCGTTTCACCATCAGGAATACTCTCGGCGTATTTTGAAAAGTACTCTGCATTGCAATATTTCAATTAATGAAAAATAACTGTCTTTTGTTCCAACCATAAATTAAATTGAAATGTTTGTCAGTTTTTTATTTTTTAAATTATTAAAATAACTAAGTTTTATATTTCGACTTAAATAAATATGCAATTACTTAGCTAATAGTATATATAATAAATTGTTTCTACAGGTTCAAAATGAAAAATGAATATTTAGAAATATTTAATTACGACAATGCTATTTGTGTTAGCATCAGCGGCTTGTTACTCAACGACTTTGCTAGTACTTTTTGAAACATAAAGTTAGTTTTCAATTAACACTTATACCAGAGGCGGAATTATAAATGCAAAATAATTGATAATACTAATTTATAAGTACCTAATTATTAGTATCTTAAAAAATATATTTATACAAAAATCACGATAATCATGAAAATGGGGAAATCCTATATTCTCGACTCAATTCACAATCT
>NW_022884136.1:0-27672 GCF_011952255.1 Bombus vosnesenskii | reverse complement strand
ATTAACAATCATTGTTTCGTTTATCTCGATGATATCATTATATTCGGGCAATCGATAGAAGAACATACTAAAAACTTAATCATTATATTCCAAAGACTCGGGAAAGTAGGTCTAAGAATACAACCAAATAAATGTGAATTCTTAAAGCCCGAATTAGAATATCTAGGACATGTAGTGACAGCAGATGGAGTAAAACCTAACCCTAAAAAGATAGAAACAGTAAAGAATTTCAAACTACCAAAAAATCCTACAGATGTAAAATCATTCCTTGGGCTAGCTGGATACTATAGAAAATTTATTAGAAACTTCTCTAAAATTGCCAAACCTCAATCTATTTTTAAAGAAGGACATTTAGTAGTAATTCATAACGATCATAAAGAACACAAGATAGATACTGAATGGCCAGGGCCATACACCATTGAAAAAGTGAAAAACCCCTTATTATGAAATAATAGTAAATCACTCGATTAGGAAAATACATGGTAACCGTATTAAACCTTACTTTCCAGGACGATCTTCACCTTCTTCATAGTTAGCTAAGCTAAACGTTATACCCCTTAACGGTATTTCTATATATCAAGAAAAATTAGCTCATGCATACTTATATAGCGAATCTGTGAACGTAATTATAGGTTTAGACATTAAGGATATATATGCAAAACTCAGCGAAATTAAAAGATTTAGACTAATGTTAACAGAACATTTTAAAAGTGAATGCCCGTATTCCAATGAAATGATTACACGCGCTCGCAAAAGAAATTTAGACAATTTAATCATGCATATTAAATTTATGACACACACTTGTTACCGAAGAGGGTCATTGAATTTTGTTGGATCCATTTATAGAAGTTGTTTCGATCATTCGCGGAGAGACGCGATCGCGAGATATCACGTCAACGAGAGTTGTAAGTCCTCGTTACGATTGAACAATCGACGCCACGACCTGATCGATTCCCTTATTTCGATTATGATAATAAGGGTAGTTCAATGAAATCTCACAGAATCAACACAACTAAATTAATGTTTATTGCACAACTTATTAACTATAAAATATAAATGGAACAACAAAGGAAATGTTACTATGGAATGCGCGATACAAAAGATGTGTAGACTGTTTGGCTTCTCGAAACGTTATGATCCTTTCTGGAAGGCGACCCCCACTACCTTCGGATCACGCCACCTTCTTTTACGCCAGATCAAATAACGGCCACGAATCGACGTTTCTGGAGGTCGCTCTGCTTAATGAACCATGCGCTTGCCACTACAATGTTTATTTTGCCGGGCAGCCGCGACGATCCGTCTGCGACATTATAGTGCCGCGACCGACAGTGAAGAATATGATCTATGGCAAGCCGCATGGCGTAACAGAAGTCTATTTGTAACTCTGGATAACGATAATTTAGAATTAATGAATAAAAATATAGATAAATTTTTTGATGAAAACAATAACTTAAAAACCAATATAACTTACAAAACAAATCTCAAAACTATAGCTTTACCCTTAACTGACAGTCTAGAAGAAATCCTAACAAAAATTGAAAACGCTCCACAAATCATTAATAATGTATAATCGTATAGAATGCACCTCAATCAAATTTCCAACGAAGTGAACTCTCTTAATTATGAACATAGAATTAGAAGTCTTAAGAAATAGGAACTAAGTGTCTTATAAATTATTAGTTATATTGATCTAGCATTACTAGGAACATATGTATATTTAACAAAATAGGATTATTCGATATTATAAGCAAATGCCTACCTTCCAAATTATGTATTCGTGTATTATGTTGTAAAACCAAAGAAAAAAAAAGACACAGGTATAAGCAATATCTCTAGACCAATAGAGACACCTAGCGCACCTTTAAACACATATTCCACACCTGAAATACAACCATTAGGAGAATTACCTGAAGACACCAATTCAGTCATCCTCGAAGCAAGGCATGTAAAATTCCAAAAGGGCATACAAAAGGAGGCACTACACCGAAAATAAGAGTCTGGAGGACCAGCCGCACTCTAACACTGGGAGAATGTAACGTCAACAAATATCTCCAACCGACTCAGGAAACCTGAACCGCCTTGCACACGACACCGACTCCCAAAATAAAGGATTATGAATTCGGCACGTAGGCATAAGATAAACGAACATCTAGGAGGGCTGGTTCTTGATCGAGGCTTCAGTCTTTCGGTAACAGTTTAATCGCACACTTGTAATCCTATTATAGAATAGAGGTATCTCGAACTCTGGTTCAAGAACCCAACATTTTTTTATTATTATTTTCCCATTACTTTTACGTGACAAGCAAAGCGTAACGATAAACAAACTCCGGGCAAAACAATGTTGCCGCTACGTGCAATCGTCAACCGAGGTTGAATTTAAAGTTTTCGATACTCCCCCGAGTATAAATAAAAGAACACGATCGTTAAGACAGTGAGTATCGAACATTCTTATAGCGAATTAATATCGAACGAACGTAAGCATTACCTTGTATACACATATCGAGCAACACTAAGCGAACGACGACTAATTCTGTACTGCAAATAATTTTAAATACATTTGACTACACTAAGTATCAACTCGTCTGGTCATTAATCAACAACGCGTTTAATCGTCCTCCACATACATGTTGTATAAGCTACTATGTGTATATTTATTTATGTTTCCCAGAGTACAGACGTATTCCTTATTTTATTGTAGCTGTGTAATTTCAGTAGTCTTGCATAAAGGACATCTGTTTTGTTGCAATTGTATCAGCTATTAATTGTAATACTTGAAGCGTTTGTATCTAATCGTCATGCATCTGTGGTGGCACTCGACCATGGAACTTTCCAACGGCTTCGCGACACAAAGCGCTATACCTTCAAAGCGTAAAGCCGACACGCCTAATGTTCCATCGATATCCCTACAGTTCTTTCGCCGAATATTCGGAAGAATGCATACGCGGCAACCGTTGCGGACATCTAATAAACGCGTGCGTAGTGGAGATATCGAGGGGCAACAAAGAAAAGAATCCATTTGGTTTCGAATCAAAGATTCATTCTGCCCCGAGCTGCGGAGTGCGAAAGGTTAAGCGTCATAGCGAAGCAAACGCAATTAGAGATACGTGATTATTGACTCTTGATAGTTAATCGTTAATCGTTAATCGTTAATTGTTGTTCATAGTTAATCATTAATTGTTTTTGATCGTTCATCGTTAATCGTTAATTGTTGTTGACAGTTAATCGTTAGTCGTTAATTGTTGATCATAAATTGTTGACTGTTGATTGTTAATAATTTAATTAACTTTTTTGTTGAACATCAAGAGTATTTCTTTCTTCACCCACTATCCACCTCACATCGTTATTCTACATACGGAAGGCAAGATTGATATCAAGTTCGAAGGACAGACCGCAGATGTCTGGTCTCTGCTATTACCACGAGACCTTTCGAGACCGCGCAAGGAAGTGCCGGGCCTCTTGCAACTGGACCCAGTGAAACGAGACCAGCCGTCCGTAAACGCGGCATGTGGCGATGGCTTTAGTATCCCGTCGCATTTTCGTGACGGACAGGGCACCAAGGATCTCTTTCCTCGTGAACACCGGTGTCAATATAAACGTATACCCGTGCAACAAACTACGCGGATCCGCGAACAAAGATACGTACGAGCTGTTCGCGGCGAATCGAGTGGTCGAAGCAAACCGAAAACGCCTTTCGCGAGTCAAAACGCGTCGTCTCTGACGCCACAATGTTAGTGTCACGACCGGCATACTTCAAATCCGATGGACTGACGATGGAGATAAAGATGTGGCGGCACTCGGCGACAATCGGCGGCAATATCGCTGAAGTGTCTAACCCAACCATCAACATCCCAACGGTCCTTCCGCCGAAGGTTCTAGAAGAAAGAGCACGTGGCAACGGTCGCGGACGCCTACCAAATGCAAATGCATGGTGGGGATGTTGAGGGATGACAAAAGAAAGTAATCGGATTCGATCGAAAGTCAAATCATAAGAGCTTCAGTCTTGGAAAGTCACGCCTAGAGTTTGGAAGTGGATTGTAAAGTGAATTGTTGTTAGAAAAAAAATAAAGTTTCTTTTTTTTATTTTTCACCTCAAATTTCTTTTTTTATTTTGTTATTTTACGTGACATTAGCGCATCCGGTATCGGCAACAGCGCGTGAACGACAAATGGCAACCGCTAGGATTCGTTACAAAATCTTTGTCTCCCGTGCGATTAATTCTGTATTTGGAATAATTTTAAATATATTTGACAATATCAAGTATCAACTCGTCACGTCATTATTTAAATCATCTACCACAAATCCAAAAACAGAATAAGGAAAACAGAGAAAAGAACAAATACAAAATTAAGTTGCTAACATGTTTTTCTATAATAATATTTTAACATCAATATTGTAATACGCAATGTGAAAATGAAAAAATTGGAAGCAACCGAACTACGGATGAAACTAAATCACTTCGCTGCTTGTAAAGATAACTTTTAGTGTTATAAACATAAGTCAAGTAGCAAAGAGCATAAATTGAAGTTACCCAAACTCTTCTTGAAATCTGACAAAATGATTCTTTATTTTGTCAAAAAAATCTTTACGTATTTTCCATTCCCATTCGTCGCTTTTTTCAGTGACGTGTTTATCGCTACGTCGAAACTCCGTCGGGTAGCAGTTAATTTCATTTAAAGTAGAAAACTATTCAGAAACGTGTATACGTTACACAGCAGCAAACCAGTCACCCTGTTATTACCTCGTTCTCAACAGTTCAAATTTCAGGGACAACCGACTACTTAGTATCGACCCAGTACGTCATATTTACTCGCCAAAAGTATTGTAAACGAAAATTGTAACCAGACGTGCCGTTAGTAACTACCATTTTTCGCGAAACTTCTTTTTCATTTGGCGGAAATTTAAACAAACCCCGAAACACCGTGGCGTTTTGCAACTGTCTTTAATCCTTTAAGATAAAAAAGATTGACGCAAAATTTTGACGGGATGAAATTTCACGATATATTCAGGTGAAACGATGCGAAATTAGAGCGAAACTTATAATGGGAATATAGTTTGCTTGTCTGTTGTCATAAAATGAGATATGCAGAATATATTAAAAAATAGAGTATATGTAATGCGAAACTTTATATTATTCATGTTATTATGGACAAAATATCACAATATGTTCATATATTTAAATCTCCTCCGAAAAAGATTATTGTATGTAGAACACAGTTTAACTGTATTTTGAATTCTTGTTTATCAGATCACAATTGATAAGTTGATAATAGGATGATTATCCTCATTTGAAACAATTTTGTGACTGTTACTTGTCAATATACTTTATATCTTATGTACATTTTAAATATAGTACGCAAACTCGAAGTTGCAAGGAACATTAATAAAAATTCAATATTTCAATAACGCCTTTCATGATTATAATTAAATATTTTTTCAAAATGTCGCATCAGTGTTGCATCTAGCACCCCCTCCCCCACACACAAAAGTTTACCAATTTATAATATATGTACTAGTAGATTGACAAGTTACGATTTACAGGTTATATAGAATTCTATTTTATGATTTTATAATGTTTCGTTAAATGGAATAATCAAATAACTTGCAATTAGTAAAATTTCATTTGTTTTATCGTCAAACTTGTGCAAGGGAACATATTAATGCTGGTAACTTTAGTGTCTTGCAAAATTTCAATAGTGCAAGACAGGCCAGATATTCAATTGCAATTGGTTGCTATCCATATTTTCATCGGTCTTACAATAACCTTATGTTATCAATTATGAATTAAAAAGTTAATGAAATCACAACTCACCCAAGGCCAATGGGTATGACTTAATTTTCGAAGATCGATTGAAATCTCGAGTTTGTTGTTTGAGACATTCAGTTACCACAAGACAAAAACACCACTCCATTACAGCCGACGTAAACAAAACATGACAGATTCTTCCAATTCTCGGACAACAAACATAGGCATACATACTGTTTTAAAGTCACAGTCTGTCGTTGAACTTTCGCCAAGTAACTTGATACGTACGTATACACGTCCCTCGAAATCAGTTTTCGACGAAAATACATACGTGACATGTTATGTTGCAACCGAACGTGAATTTCTCGCGGGAAATAGCCTGATATCGTTTATTTATGCGTCTCTCAAATACGAATTTTACTATAGACTTCGTTTAAGGCACGCCATTTTGCAAAACGATTATCGAAAGATTACTGCCTACATCGAGATCAAGAATAGATTCGCAGGAAGCTGGATGCCGCGATTTCTTCCCGCGCTTTACTTTCTTCCGAAGTTGTGTGTTACGCCGGGCGACCCTCTGCCTGGCCCAGGTCACACACCGCGGGCCAGACGGACACCAGATGTCCGCTCTTCCGTACGGCGTACCCTCAATAGCCTTAAGTATCTTCCATAAATCTCAGGAATTTCCTAGTAGAGGTCCTTCAAACCAAACAAACGTCTGTTTCCGAAGAATTTCTAAAGACTCTCGTCTACCACGGCGTGACAAGGGAAAGCTAGTTTTTCTCACGTATGCTGCAACTTTCCTCCCACTAACCACTTTCTCTCGAGGGCGGTTAAGACCCTTCGTTTAACCAATTAAAAACGAAGACTATTTCCCTCACTCTTCTAACTAAAATCGTCACCAACAGATCCGATGGTCCCATGCGCTAGACACACCCACCCTTAGCTTTCCTCCGACACAGCATCGTCACTCAACTTCACTTCTTCTACATCGTTGGAAAAGTCAACTACTAAGTCTACCGCTAATGCCCATCGTGCAGTCTAAACATAACGCGAGAGTCGGTCTCGGTATTGTCGAGCCTACATTTCCTCTCCTAAATATCTTATAGTGCTACGTCCACTAATACATTGAATCCAATTACAAGAACCCTGCTCTAACGTACATATCTATCTCATCTTCGTGCGATAAGTGATTATCTCTCTATCTATGCTCATCAGTGTAATCTAAGTGTTGGAAATATATAATTTATAATTCTGTGAATCACAGTGTTATACAAACTCAATCACCCCTATTATCTCACCGGAAATCAAGTCGTGGTGTCGATTGTTATAATCGTAACGGGAATTTACGACTCCCGTTGACGTCTCTCCTAACGACTACGTCTCCCCGCGATTGGTCGAATAAACATTGTGATTGGTTGATTTCCTGCTGCCATATTCGGTTTCGCCGAGAATCGTGAACACGTACGCTGGAAGCAATGCGGGGTAATTATTTAATTTATTTCATAATATTATTTAACATATATCGTGAAAAGTTCTGAATATTCGGATTCTTCTGTTATCGTTTCATCGTATGTTAGCATTATCAGCTCTCGATATCGAATTGACAAACAGAATTTTTCTCATACAAAGTAAGTCACATTAAGTATATGTATATGTATAGTCGAAGCAATGCAATTAAAAATTTTTCCATTTTAATTGGAATTATTTATCACAGACATTTTACCGAGCATTCATTTTATAAATCTTATACATATATATATGTCGGAGATGAAAGAACACCGGAGTCTGTAATTGAACAATTGTAGTTATTCAATCCGATTGTAATTGTTCGAGAGTTGTGATAATGAGCTTGGGCTCGAGGCGACAATCAGTCGCCGAACGTAGCCGCGGTCACGGGATGAACGCTTTGTCTAACAAAGGTATGGAGTAATTCTATAGCTCTCCTTAAAAGAAATATTCGTAGCGACACGCGACAGTAAACATTCCAACGGTTTCTGTCCCGTGGCTCGCCACACGCAGACCCTATTCTTCGAGTAAAATGATTGCCAGATGTCGATGCGTCTCCGCAGTACATGTTCGGCTAGCTCGAGGGCCCGTTATAAATCTTAAGATTTAGTCAACTAAAGTCCTTCAAACAGACAAACAGTCCTTGTCCCAACTACGGGAAAATAGGGGAGACATATTTTTCAACGAGCGGCGTCTCCCACTAGCAACTTTCCCTCGAGGGCGGCTAGCATCTTTTTCTAACCACCGATATGGAGATTGACCAATTAGCAGCAACGCCAATTTCCCTTACTTTCTGAACGAAGGCTTTTCTCGACGAATCCGATGATCTCGTGTCCTTAGACACACCCCATTATAGTTTTCCTCCGTGGCATCATCGGGACGGGAAAGACATTCTCGCTCGCGATCTCATTGATGAAAGGAGTAACTCTTTACGATCAGTGAATATTACGCGTCCGACTTAGATTTTGTAAGTACGTTCATCTATCATCCCATCGACCGCGGATTCGTTACTGAACCTAGGATTATTGTCATTAGTTTCTCGAGTGCCTAACTACCACGGTTACTTGTCCGACTCTATAATAATCGTATTTGCACTAGTCAATGTCTTCTCTATTGCATAACGACAACGTGTAACCCAAACGAAGATTCGTTTCACGCCCCTAACCCTAATTCTAATGTACACCCCGACATATATATAAGAATGCATATAAAATACTACATATTTATTTATTTATTAAATATAATATATATATGTCGGATCACGATTCGAATTTTGGACGCGCGACGACTCTTCATGTGGACTAGCCATCGTTTCACAAAGCCGAGATTTTATTTACACGTATATACAGGTCTATCACTAAGCTTAACAAATAATAAGTACAACTAATAATAAGTCTAACAAACACTAAGCCTAATGAATAATACGATCTACGAATAATTAAATTAAATAATACTATTAGCAATGTTTGAGTTCAAACGAATCCACGATCACCGGGATAACTCCTTACTAAGCGAAACTAACTTAGACGCAAATGCGATCGTCGAAAATGCTCGATGTATCACTCTCCCAGGCAATCGCAAGAATGCCAGCCTCGTGGAGATTTTTCTCCCTGTACGATTGCATTTTGTTTTCTATACCCGTTTGGAAGCATCGAGAAGGTTCCAAACGCCGTTGCTAGGCACACTCGTTGGAAGCATCGAGAAAGTTCCAAACGCCGTTGCGAGGCAGTTTCTGCCTGGAGTTTTGATTACTAATACAATGTATGTCCCATTGCATCGGCACCTCCGAGGCAACATCACACGTGGCTAGGCCCGCTCTCGAGGCCGCATGCCGCCACAACCACATTTCTCGGAAAACACATACAACCACTCCAGACCTCCGTTAGATAAAACATCCATCCCGTGACCGTGGCTACGTTCAGTGACCTATTGTCACCTCGAACCCAATCTCGCTTATTACAAATCTTAAGCAATTACAACTATAATAAAATCTAGGCTAAGGTACTAGAGGATGTTCCCAAGATTTCCAAGGAAAGGCTTCGGCTTTCCTTTCATCTCCGACATATATATATCGGATCGGCATTGGAAATGGGGTTGTGGGCGTCAAATGAATCGTCTTGAGGATTAGCAATTGATGCGGTACACACAGGCGTAGTTTATTACAATGATAGAATTATTACAGTCTTAACAATTGATCACGGCGGTTCGGCACTCGCGACGCTAGTGACGATGCTCTCGGGCTCAATAACGAATCCGCGGTCAACGGGACGACAACAGAACGTACTCACAAAGTCCAAGTCTGAGAATAATCACTGATCGCGAAAGCGTTACTCTTGGATCGATGAGATCGCGAGCGAGAATGCCTTTCCCGTCCCGATGATGCCACACAGGAAAACTATAACGGGGTGTGTCTAAGGATACGAGATCATCGGATTCGTCGAGAAAAGCCTTCGTTCAGAAAGTAAGGGAAATTGACGTTGCTGCTAATTGGTCAATCTCCATATCGGTGGTTAGAAAAAGATGCTAGCCGCCCTCGAGGGAAAGTTGCTAGTGGGAGACGCCGCTCGTTGAAGAATATGTCTCCCCTATCTTCCCGTAGTTGGGACAAAGACTGTTTGTCTGTTTGAAGGACTTTAGTTGGCTAAATCTTAAGATTTATAACGGGCCCTCGGGCTAGCTGAACATGTACTGCGGAGACGCATCGACATCTGGCAATCATCTTACTCGAAGAATAGGGTCTGCGTGTGGCGAGCCACAGGACAGAAACCGTTGGAACGTTTACTGTCACGTGTCGCCACGAATATTTCTTTTAAGGAGAGCTATAGAATTACTCCATACCTTTGTTAGGCAAAGCGTTCATCCCGTGACCGCGGCTACGTTCGGCGACTGACTGTCGCCTCGAGCCCAAGCTCATTATCACAATTCTCGAATAATTACAATCGGGTTGAATAACTACAATTGTTCAATTACAGCTATGGTAGACTCTAGGTTACAATGTTGCGGGATTATCCAAAATTCCAAAGGCTCCGGTGTTCTTTCATCTCCGACACGGCCATCCTGACTATCACACGTCCTCGTGTGTAACTAAAATATCGTATTTCTTACATTAGATTCGATATAACTGACATTATTTGCGATTTAACTAAATGTCCAAGTAAGTCAAGGGTCCAGTGCAATATCAAAGTTTCGTTCGGAGGTTTGACAACAGAAAAATAAAAGAGAATAGGAATTTGTGATGTTATAATTTGTATTCAAAGTGTTAGGTGCGCTCTGTGAGTCGCCAGTCAGACCGTAATGACACAACAGATCATTTTCGATTTCGTACACCGGTGAACCTCAGTTTGTTGGATCATATTGCCACGTTGGGTGCATTACACCCAGAAAGCACGTAAGGCCACTCAACGGGTTACAACAAAAGCACGTAACCCCACTCAACGGGTTACAACAAAAGCACGTAACCCCACTCAACGGGTTACAACAAAAGCACGTAACCCCACTCAACGGGTTACAACAAAAGCACGTAACCCCACTCGACGGGTTACAACAAAAGCACGTAACCCCACTCAACGGGTTACAACAAAAGCACGTAACCCCACTCAACGGGTTACAACAAAAGCACATCAACCCACTCAACGGGTACAACAAAAAGCACATAAAACCACTCGGTGTATTACTATGACCACAACGCGGTGTTAATGAGATCAGTGTACTTGCATCGTTATTATCACCGCCGTTGTCATCACCGCAGACGTCTAACTCAGCAGGGACGCAACCTTCTGGCATTTTTCTCAGTCTGTCGTGTCTGTCCTTATATGATCGTTTGCCGTCTAAGGTTTTTAGGGTATATCTATCTCCTTCCAAAGTCTCTGCTATTACGAATGGACCCCTGAATTTCGGATCTAACTTCGTCTGGTTTCTTTCCTCGTTTTTGCGTAATACGAAATCGCCAAGGTTGAACCTAACTATTTTAGCTTTGTTTTCGTCGAACCTATCCTTATCGTATTTGGCGCTTGCTTCTATATTCTTCATCGCCTGCTGTCTTATATGGGAGATATTTACTTCTCTTTCTTCGATATTGTCGGGTAGGGATAAGCCGTAGGGTCTCGCTGTTTTACCGATTAGTAGTTCCAACGGGCTTGACTTAGTCACGCGGTTGGTGGTACAATTTAAGGCCAGTTGTATTTCCCCGATCGCGTTTTGCCAGGACCGCCAGTTGGTTTCTATTGTTGTGAACATGTTTTTTAGCGTACTCATAATACGCTCTACCTGTCCGTTGGTCTTACTAGCTCCGGTCGCAATTAAATGGAGTTTAATGTATTTATCTTGACAAAAGTCTGATCGTAAAACATCCCGTAAAACATCTTCTCTGATCCGCTATTATCCGGCAGGGACTGCCGAATAAAAATATAGTACGTAAGTGCTTTAACGGTACTAAGGAAATTTACTTTACGAGTATGATGCAGATATGCGAATTTAGTGAAGACGTCGACCAAAACAATGACATATTCTTTCGAACCACTTTTACCGCTTAGTTTGCCCGTTATGTCCACGTGAACTGTATGCCAAAGTATGCTGGTCTTAGGTATAGGATGTAATTCAGCTTGTATTTTACCTGAACTGGCCTTCGAAACTTGACAAGCGTGACAGTTCTCTACGAATTGGCGAACATACTCCGCCATTCCTTCGAACCAGTAACACTCGCACAGTTTCTCAAGCGTTTTATCCCAACTTAAGTGCATAACTGACTGTTGCACATGGTTAATAACAGATCATCTAAAACCTCTGGGGACAATGGACAAGCAGAGAGTTCTGCCTTTTCTCTGTATTTTACGATGAAGGGTACCGGACCGTAACTCACACGCATTCACGACGTCTTCCGCGAGCTCTTCGTTCTGCAATTTATCGACGATCTCGGAAATTTGTGGGTCGCGACGTTGTTCCGGTAGTAGCCAATCGTCGGAGATTTCGGTTAGGTTAATTTCTTTCTCTACGATTTTGCTGAACGTACTGCGATCCAAGTCTACGGGATTTCGCGAGACAAAATTTACGTGGGCTATTTGTTTACCTTCCCGGTACAGAATGTCAAACGTAAAAGTTTGTAAGTAAGCCCACCACCTGTAAACCCTGTCATCTAAATTTACCTTACTACTGGATGCCTTCAAAGGGTTACAATCGGAGACGACAAGAAATTCTCGTCCGTGGAGATAATGACGGAAATGCTTGACGGCGTTCACAACTGCTAACGTTTCTAGTTCGTAAGAATGATACCTAGATTCCGCAGGGCTACTTCTTATACTGTAATATTCTATTACTCTATTTTTACCTTCAATCTTGTGTATTAAAATAACCTCATATCCATCCGAACTAGCGTCGATGCGAAGTTCTATCGGGTAGTTCGGGACAAATACCATTAACACCAGCGCGTCGGTTAGGGCGGAAATTACCTTTTGCCTTATTTTTCCATGCCTATCTGTCCAAGTCATGTTTTTATTATCGGAAGTAAGCGCATACAAGAGTTTCATTACCCGTGAAAATTTAGGGACGAATTTTCGGAAATAAAAGGCTAAACCTATGAACTGCCTAAGCTGTGTGACGGTCGTTGACGCAGGTAAAGAACTCAAGGCGTGCATTTTACCTGGGTTAGGACGAACTTCTCCGTCGTAAATTGCATATTCCAAATAGAGTACCGATGCCTTTAGAAAAGAACATTTTGAAAAGTTAAAGGAGAATCCGGCTTTTAGAAGGGTATCTAGTACGGTGTGCAATACTTTTAGAGCTTGATCTATCGAGTCGGCAATAATTAGGGGATCATCCAAATAGACGACAACGTAAGAATGGCACGTTGGCTGTTATACGTGTTTTCAAAGGAATCTCAAGAATGATCTCTCGTTTCGTTTGTTCGCAACCTCGAAATCAGCAGCCGCTGCTAAATGGAACGAAGGAAAGTGTAGTACAGATCACTCCGACCAAATGATTTCTTATGTCACCGCAATTAAAAAGGGTCAAATGCTACAGAAGGCTTGGCACGCGACTACTCCTGAGGATTTCCGTACTAAACGCTTTGATGGTTTACAAAATTGAAGCAAGGAAGAACATAAATATTAGAATATTTAGGCAAGTATGAGCTGCACAATTATTAGGGTTGTCCGAAAGTATAAGAATCCCCATTTTCGACGGGGTCAGCATAGTATCGCCATCCCGAAAATGATTTCCGGAAGAAACATTAAACGCGCACGCACTTATGTTATGCAAATAAAGGACACCGAATGGATCGAACAAAGGCACAAAAGAATTCGAAGAAAACAACAACTTATTATCCAAATTGTTCATCGAGCGTAATCAATGCTGTATACTTCCTAGAATTAGGATGTACAGGGATTTGGAGAAACACACCGGCCATGTCCAGAATAATAAAATATCTCGCTTTTGCAATCTCGCGACTTGATCCGCAATGAGGGGTAAAGGATACCGATCCGCGACCGTATATTTATTTAGTTCTCGAAAATCTACCTATCATGTATCTGAACCATTGTTCGTCTTCACGAGTAACACAGGGCTCGCGAACGGTGAATTACTAGGCTTTATGATTTTTGGCTGTAATTAAGTCGCTTGTTCTATCACGTACTATTCTGCGCTCGCGAAGTCTATTAGGACGCCTTGTACGGCGATGTTAGGATCAATTAATTGTACTTCTAACTGGCCTGTATTTTTTGTACGAGTACGTAGGGAACCCGTAACGGATGAATCTCTGAATTTCGAAAAGAAAGATTAATCGACTTTTATCGCTACCACGTACCTCATTGTCAACTTCATTAACATCGATCTCGTTTTCAGCGGTTTTATTACAGGCATTAATTATTTTTGTTTTACACATAGCGAGGCTATTTTGTGTAACATTACGTCAAAATCTTGGCTTTAAATTTAACGAGTAATCGCGATATCGTATTGTTAAATAACTATCAGCGAGAACATGAAAAGTTTATCTCTAACCACCGACGCCTGCAACGGACAAGATTTGAGCGATACGTTTAGTACCGATATTTCTTATTCCTCGCATTACTACTATATCAATCGTTCCTTTGCCAGAAATTCTCAAGACTACGGATTCTTCAATTAGCGAACACTCGGCTCCGAAATCGGGGTAAAATGGAAACGACTCACCCGGATTGCTTGATCTACTAGTTAGCGCCTCCACTACGTAGAAGTCAATTCGACACTCGGCATTGAAATTATATTCAGGGCACTGCTCTGTAAAGGATCTTTCTCCATAATCAGATTGGTAGATGCGCACCAGGCAGCGGAGTCGAAAAATTGCTAGGTTCCACACTCGATTTTTGCACTAGCGACGGAATTAACTCGCGCACGATGGTCGTAAGCGCTTGCACTGTTATAACCGGTACTGATCCCACTTTCGATAAGTCGGCTTGCCATTGTAGGTTAGGCGTGAAATTCCCGAATCTTTCGTCAGTTTTGCGCGTTGTCGTTACGCAATAGAGAAGACATTGACTAGTGCAAATACGATTATTATAGAACCGGGCAAGTAACCGCGGTAGGTAGGTACTCGAGAAACTAATGACAATGATCCTAGGTTCAATAACGAATCCGCGGTCGACGGGATGATAGATGAACGTACTCACAAAATCTAAGTCGGACGCGTAATATTCACTGATCGTAAAGAGTTACTCCTTTCATCAATGAGATCGCGAGCGAGAATGCCTTTCCCGTCCCGATGATGCCACAGAGGAAAACTATAATGGGGTGTGTCTAAGGATACGAGATCATCGGATTCGTCGAGAAAAGCCTTCGTTCAGAAAGTAAGGGAAATTGACGTTGCTGCTAATTGGTCAATCTCCATAACGGTGGTTAGAAAAAGATGCTAGCCGCCCTCGTGGGAAAGTTGCTAGTGGGAGACGCCGCTCGTTGAAAAATATGTCTCCCCTATCTTCCCGTAGTTGGGACAAAGACGGTTTGTCTGTTTGAAGGACTTTAGTTAACTAAACCTTAAGATTTATAACGGGCCCTCGGGCTAGCCGAACATGTACTGCGGAGACGCATCGACATCTGGCAATCATCTTACTCGAAGAATTGGGTCTGCGTGTGGAGAGCCACGGGACAGAAACCGTTGGAATGTTTACTGTCGCGTGTCGCCACGAATATTTCTTTTATATGTTATAACGTCGTCCCATATAAGGTATTACGTTATAACGTTATAACACATAACGTAATACGTTATAACGTCATCCCATATGACGTAATACTTTATAACTTCATAGCATATAACGTATTACGTTATAACGTTATAACACGTAACGAAATACTTTATAACTTCATACCTTATAACGTATTATGTTATAACGTCATACCATATAACGTAATACGTTACAACGTCATCCCATATAAAGTAATACTTTATAACGTCATACCATTTAACGTATTACGTTACAACGTTGTAACGTCATACCATATAACGTAATACGTTATAATGTCATCCCATATAACGTAATACGTTATAACGACATAAGATATTACGTATTACGTTATAACGTCATACCATATAACGTATTACGTTGTAACGTTATAACATATAACGTAATACGTTATAACGTCATCCCATTTAATGTAAAAGGTTATAACGTCATACCATATAACGTAATACGTTATAACGTCATACCATACAACGTATTACGTTGTAACGTTATAACATATAACGTAACACGTTATAACGTCATAAGATATAACGTATTACGTTATAACGTTATAACATATAACATAATACGTTATAACGTTATAACATATAACGTAATACGTTATAACGTTATAACATATAACGTAATACGTTATAACGTTATATCATATTACGTAATAAGTTATAACGTTATATATGTCGGAGATGAAAGAACACCGGAGCCTGTGGAATTTTGGATAATCCCGCGACATTGTAACCTAGAGTCTACTATAGCTGTAATTGAACAATTGTAGTTATTCAATCCGATTGTAATTGTTCGAGAGTTGTGATAATGAGCTTGGGCTCGAGGCGACAGTCAGTCGCCGAACGTAGCCGCGGTCACGGGATGAACGCTTTGCCTAACAAAGGTATGGAGTAATTCTATAGCTCTCCTTAAAAGAAATATTCGTGGCTAGACGCGACAGTAAACATTCCAACGGTTTCTGTCCCGTGGCTCGCCACACGTAGACCCTATTCTTCGGGTAAGATGATTGCCCGATGTCGGTGCGTCTCCGCAGTACATGTTCGGCAGGCCCGAGGGCCCGTTATAAATCTTAAGGTTTAGTAAACTAAAGTCCTTCAAACAGACAAACAGTCTCTGTCCCAACTACGGCAAGATAGGGGAGACCTATTTTTCAACGAGCGGCGTCTCCCACTAGCAACTTTCCCTCGAAGGCGCTAGCATCTTTTTCTAACTACCGATATGGAGATTGACCAATTAGCAGCAACGTCAATTTCCCTTACTTTCTGAACGAAGGCTTTTCTCGACGAATCCGATGATCTCGTATCCTTGGACACTCCCCATTATAGTTTTCCTCTGTGGCATCATCGGAACGGGAAAGTCATTCTCGCTCGCGATCTCATTGATGAAAGGAATAACTCTTTACGACCAGTGAATATTACGCGTCCGACTTGGATTTTGTGAGTACGTTCATCTATCATCCCGTCGACCGCGGATTCGTTATTGAACCTAGGATCATTGTCATTAGTTTCTCGAGTACGTAATTACCACGGTTACTTGTCCGGTTCTATAATAATCGTATTTACACTAGTCAATGTCTTCTCTATTGCATAACGACAACGTGTAACCCAAACGAAGATTTTTTTCACGCCCCTAACCCTAATTCTAATGTAAACCCGACATATATTTATATATATGTCGGAGATGAAAGAACACCGGAGCCTTTGGAATTTTGGATAATCCCGCAACATTGTAACCTAGAGTCTACTATAGCTGTAATTGAACAATTGTAGTTATTCAATCCGATTGTAATTGTTCGAGAGTTGTGATAATGAGTTTGGGCTCGAGGCGACAGTCAGTCGCCGAACGTAGCCGCGGTCACGGGATGAACGCTTTGTCTAACAAAGGTATGGAGTAATTCTATAGCTCTCCTTAAAGGAAATATTCGTGGCGACACGCGACAGTAAACATTCCAACGGTTTCTGTCCCGTGGCTCGCCACACGCAGACCCTATTCTTCGAGTAAGATGATTGCCAGATGTCGATGCGTCTCCGCAGTACATGTTCGGTTAGCCCGAGGGCCCGTTATAAATCTTAAGGTTTAGTTAACTAAAGTCCTTCAAACAGACAAACAGTCTCTGTCCCAACTACGGGAAGATAGGGGAGACATATTTTTCAACGAGCGGCGTCTCCCACTAGCAACTTTCCCCCGAGGGCGGCTAGCAACTTTCCCTCGAGGGCGGCTAGCATCTTTTTCTAACCACCGATATGGAGATTGACCAATTAGCAGCAACGCCAATTTCCCTTACTTTCTGAACGAAGGCTTTTTTCGACGAATCCGATGATCTCGTATCCTTAGACACACCCCATTATAGTTTTCCTCTGTGGCATCATCGGGACGGGAAAGGCATTCTCTCTCACGATCTCATCGACGAAAAGAGTAACCCCTTACGACCAGTGAATTTTGTGAGTACGTTCATCTATCATCCCGTCGACCGCGGATCCGTTATTGAACCTAGGATCATTGTCATTAGTTTCTCGAGTACCTAACTACCGCGGTTACTTGTCCGGTTCTATAATAATCGTATTTGCACTAGTCAATGTCTTCTCTATTGCGTAACGACAACGTGTAACCCAAACGAAGATTCGTTTCACGCCCCTAACCCTAATTCTAATGTAAACCCGACATCAGAAGTGGGATCAGTGCCGGTTATAACAGTGCAAGAGCTTACGACCATCGTGCGCGAGTTAATTCCGTCGCTAGTGCAAAAAATCGAGTGTGGAATCTAACAATTTTTCGACTCCGCTGCCTGGTGCGCAGCTTCCAATCTGATTATGGAGGAAGATCCTTTACAAAGCAGTGCCCTGAATATAATTTCAATACCGAGTGTCGAATCGACTTCTACGTAGTGGAGGCGCTAACTGGTAGATCAAGCCATCCGGGTGAGTCGTTTCTATTTTACCCCGATTTCGGAGCCGAGTGTTCGCTAATTAAAGAATCCGTAGTCTTGAGAATTTCTGGCAAAAGAACGATTGATATGGTAGTAATGCGAGGAATAAGAAATATCGGTACTAAACGTATCGCTCAAATCTTGTCCGTTGCAGGTGTCGGTGGTTAGAGATAAACTTTTCATGTTCTCGCTGATAGTTATTTAACAATACGATATCGCGATTACTCGTTAAATTTTAAGCCAAGATTTTGACGTAATATTACACAAAATAGCCTCGCTATGTGTAAAACAAAAATAATTAATGCCTGTAATAAAACCGCTGAAAACGAGATCGATGTTAATGAAGTTGACAATGAGGTACGTGGTAGCGATAAAAGTCGATTAATCTTTCTTTTCGAAATTCAGAGATTCATCCGTTACGGGTTCCCTACGTACTCGTACAAAAAATACAGGCCAGTTAGAAGTACAATTAATTGATCCTAACATCGCCGTACAAGGAGTCCTAATAGACTTTGCGAGCGCAGAATAGTACGTGATAGAACAAGCGACTTAATTACAGCCAAAAATCATAAAGCTTAGTAATTCACCGTTCGCGAGCCCTGTGTTACTCGTGAAGACGAACAATGGTTCAGATAGATGATAGGTAGATTTTCGAGAACTAAATAAATATACGGTCGCGGATCGGTATCCTTTACCCCTCATTGCGGATCAAGTCGCGAGATTGCAAAAGCAAGATATTTTATTATTCTGGACATGGCCGGTGTGTTTCTCCAAATCCCTATTCATCCTAATTCTAGGAAGTATACAGCATTGATTACTCTCGATGAGCAATTTGGATAATAAGTTGTTGTTTTCTTCGAATTCTTTTGTGCCTTTGTTCGATCCATTCGATGTCCTTTATTTGCATAACATAAGTGCGTGCGCGTTTAATGTTTCTTCCGGAAGTCATTTTCGGGACGGCGATACTATGCTGATCCCGTCGAAAATGGGGATTCTTATACTTTCGGACAACCCTAATAATTGTGCAGCTCATTCTTGCCCAAATATTCTAATATTTATGTTCCTCCTTGCTACAATATTGTAAACCATCAAAGCGTTTAGTACGGAAATCCTCAGGAGTAGTCGCGTGCCAAGTCTTCTGTAGCATTTGACCCTTTTTAATTGCGGTGACATAAGAAATCATTTGGTCGGAGTGATCTGTACTACACTTCCCTTCGTTCCATTCAGCAGCAGCTGCTGATTTCGAGGTTGCGAACAAACGAAACGAGAGATCATTCTTGAGATTCTTTTGAAAACACGTGTAACAGCCAACGTACCATTCTTACGTTGTCGTCTATTTGGATGATCCCCTAATTATTGCCGACTCGATAGATCAAGCTCTAAAAGTATTGCACACCGTACTAGATACCCTTGTAAAAGCCGGATTCTCCTTTAACTTTCCAAAATGTTCTTTTCTAAAGGCATCGGTACTCTATTTGGAATATGTAATTTACGACGGAGAAGTTCGTCCCAATCCGGGTAAAATGCACGCTTTGAGTTCTTTACCTGCGTCAACGACCGTCACACAGCTCAGGCAGTTCATAGGTTTAGCCCTTTATTTCCGAAAATTCGTCCCTAAATTTTCACGGGTAATGAAACCCTTGTATGCGCTTACTTCCGACAATAAAACATGACTTGGACAGATAGGCATGGAAAAATAAGGCAAAAGGTAATTTCCGCCCTGACCGACGCGCCGGTGTTAATGGTATTTGACCCGAACTACCCGATAGAACTTCGTATCGACGCTAGTTCGGATGGATATGAGGTTATTTTAATGCACAAGATTGAAGGTAAAAATAGAGTAATAGAATATTACAGTATAAGAAGTAGCCCTGCGGAATCTAGGTATCATTCTTACGAACCAGAAACGTTAGCAGTTGTGAACGCCGCCAAGCATTTCCGTCATTATCTCCACGGACGAGAATTTCTTGTCGTCTCCGATTGTAATCCTTTGAAAGCATCTAGTAGTAAGGTAAATTTAAATGACAGGGTTTACAGGTGGTAGGCTTACTTACAAACTTTTACTTTTGACATTCTGTACCGGGAAGGTAAACGAATAGGCCACGTAAATTTTGTCTCGCGAAATCCCGTAGACTTGGATCACCTTACGATCAACGAAGTCATAGAGAAGGAAATCAATCTGACCGAAATCTCCGAAGACTAGCTATTAGTGGAATAACGTCGCGACTCCCAAATTTCTGGGATCGTCAATAAATTACAGAACGAAGAGCTCGCGGAAGACGTCGCGAATACGTATGAGTTACGGTCCGGTACCCTTCATCGTAAAATACAGAGAAAAGGCAGAACTCTCTGCTTGTCCATTGTCCCCAGAGGTTTTAGATGATCTGTTATTAACCATGTGCAACAGTCAATTATGCACTTAGGTTGGGATAAAACGTTTGGGAAACTGTGCGAGTGTTACTGGTTCGAAGGAATGGCGGAGTATGTTCGCCAATTCGTAGAGAACTGTCACGCTTGTCAAGTTTCGAAGGCCAGTTCAGGTAAAATACAAGCTGAATTACATCCTATACCTAAGACCAGCATACTTTGGCATACAGTTCACGTGGACATAACGGGCAAAGAATTTCCAGACTTTTGTCAAGATAAATACATTAAACTCCATTTAATTGCGACCATTGCGATATTATGAGTACGCTAAAAAAAAAAAAACATGTTCACAACAATAGAAACCAACTGGCGGTCCTGGCAAGACGCGATCGGGGAAATACAACTGGCCTTAAATTGTACCACCAACCGCGTGACTAAGTCAAGCCCGTTGGAACTACTAATCGGTAAAACAGCGAGACCCTACGGCTTACCCCTATCCGACAATATCGAAGAAAGAGAAGTAAATATCTCCCATATAAGACAGCAGGCGATAAAGAATATAGAAGCAAGCGCCAAATACGATAAGGATAGGTTCGACGAAAACAAAGCTAAAATAGTTAGGTTCAACCTTGGCGATTTCGTGTTACGTAAAAACGAGGAAAGAAACCAGACGAAGTTAGATCCGAAATTCAGGGGTCCATTCGTAATAGCCGAGATTTTGGAAGGAGATAGATATACCCTAAAAACCTTAGACGGCAAACGATCATATAAGGACAGACACGACAGACTGAGAAAAATGCCAGAAGGTTGCGTCCCTGCTGAGTTAGACGTCTGCGGTGATGACAACGGCGGTGATAATAACGATGCAAGTATACTGACCTCAGAGGATCATTAACGCTGCGTTGTGGTCATAGTAATACACCGAGTGGTTTAATGTGTTTTTGTTGTAACCCGTTGAGAGGGTTGATGTGTTTTTGTTGTAACCCGTTGAGAGGGTTGATGTGTTTTTGTTGTAACCCGTTGAGTGGGGTTACGTGCTTTTGTTGTAACCCGTTGAGTGGGGTTACGTGCTTTTGTTGTAACCCGTTGAGTGGGGTTACGTGCTTTTGTTGTAACCCGTTGAGTGGGGTTACGTGCTTTTGTTGTAACCCGTTGAGTGGGGTTACGTGCTTTTGTCGTAACCCGTTGAGTGGGGTTACGTGCTTTTGTTGTAACCCGTTGAGTGGGCTTACGTGCTTTCTGGGTGTAATGCACCCAACGTGGCAATATGATCCAACAAACTGAGGTTCACTGGTGCACGAAATCGAAAATGATCTGTTGTGTCATTACGGTCTGACTGGCGACTCACAGAACGCACCTAACACTTTGAATACAAATTATAACATTACAAATTCCTATTCTCCTTTATTTTTCTGTTGTCAAACCTCCGAACGAAACTCTGTTATTGCACTGGACCCTTGACTTACTTGGACATTTAGTTAAATCGCAAATAATGTCAGTTGTATCGAATCTAATGTAAGAAATACGATATTTTAGTTACACATGAGGACGTGTGATAGTCAGGATGGCCGTGTCGGAGATGAAAGAACACCGGAGCCTTTGGAATTTTGGATAATCCCGCAACATTGTAACCTAGAGTCTACTATAGCTGTAATTGAACAATTGTAGTTATTCAATCCGATTGTAATTGTTCGATAGTTGTGATAATGAGCTTGGGCTCGAGGCCTGATTGTAATTATTCGAGAATTGTGATAATGAGCTTGGGCTCGAGGCGACAGTCAGTCGCCGAACGTAGCCGCGGTCACGGGATGAACGCTTTGTCTAACAAAGGTATGGAGTAATTCCATAGCTCTCCTTAAAAGAAATATTCGTGGCGACACGCGACAGTAAACATTCCAACGGTTTCTGTCCCGTGGCTCTCCACACGCAGACCCTATTCTTCGAGTAAGATGATTGCCAGATGTCGATGCGTCTCCGCAGTACATGTTCGGCTAGCCCGAGGGCCCGTTATAAATCTTAAGGTTTAGTTAACTAAAGTCCTTCAAACAGACAAACAGTCTCAGTCCCAACTACGGGAAGATAGGGGAGACATATTTTTCAACGAGCGGCGTCTCCCACTAGCAGCTTTCCCTCGAGGGCGGCTAGCATCTTTTTCTAACCACCGATATGGAGATTGACCAATTAGCAGCAACGCCAATTTCCCTTACTTTCTGAACGAAGGCTTT
This sequence comes from Bombus vosnesenskii, assembly GCF_011952255.1. Classification (NCBI taxonomy): domain Eukaryota; kingdom Metazoa; phylum Arthropoda; class Insecta; order Hymenoptera; family Apidae; genus Bombus; species Bombus vosnesenskii. The sequence continues at coordinate 4,692 of NW_022884136.1, read as the reverse complement.
TCTCGACGAATCCGATGATCTCGTATCCTTAGACACATCCCGTTATAGTTTTCCTCTGTTGCATCATCGGGACGGGAAAGGCATTCTTTCTCGCGATCTCATTGATGAAAGGAGTAACTCTTTACGACCAGTGAATATTACGCGTCCGACTTAGATTTTGTGAGTACGTTCATCTATCATCCCGTCGACCGCGGATTCGTTATTGAACCTAGGATCATTGTCATTAGTATCTCGAGCACCTAACTACCGCGGTTACTTGTCCGGTTCTATAATAATCGTATTTGCACTAGTCAATGTCTTCTCCATTGCATAACGACAACGTGTAACCCAAACGAAGATTCGTTTCACGCCCCTAACCCTAATTCTAATGTAAAGACGTAATGTAAAGATGTAAATATATGTTTATACTTATATGTAACTCTCCAAATTGATTGATTGAAATATATATATATATATATATTTTAATTAAATATATATATTAAATATATATTAAATATATATATATATATATATATATATATATTTTTCCTGGCGTTTCAATTATTTTCCCCTTTTGTAGTTATTCTTATTTCGTGGTTTATTTAGAATTGTGTCGTCTTTACATTAGAATTAGGGTTAGGGGCGTGAAACGAATCTTTGTTTGGGTTACACGTTGTCGTTATGCAATGGAGAGGACATTGACTAGTGCAAATACGATTATTATAGAACCGGACAAGTAACCGCGGTAGTTAGGTGCTCGAGATACTAATGACAATGATCCTAGGTTCAATAACGAATCCGCGGTCGACGGGATGATAGATGAACGTACTCACAAAATCTAAGTCGGACGCGTAATATTCACTGATCGTAAAGAATTACTCCTTTCATCAATGAGATCGCGAGAGAGAATGCCTTTCCCGTCCCGATGATGCCACAGAGGAAAACTATAACGGGATGTGTCTAAGGATACGAGATCATCGGATTCGTCGAGAAAAGCCTTCGTTCAGAAAGTAAGGGAAATTGGCGTTGCTGCTAATTGGTCAATCTCCATATCGGTGGTTAGAAAAAGATGCTAGCCGCCCTCGAGGGAAAGTTGCTAGTGGGAGACGCCGCTCGTTGAAAAATATGTCTCCCCTATCTTCCCGTAGTTGGGACTGAGACTGTTTGTCTGTTTGAAGGACTTTAGTTAACTAAACCTTAAGATTTATAACGGGCCCTCGGGCTAGCCGAACATGTACTGCGGAGACGCATCGACATCTGGCAATCATCTTCCTCGAAGAATAGGGTCTGCGCGTGGCGAGCCACGGGACAGAAACCGTTGGAATGTTTACTGTCGCGTGTCGCCACGAATATTTGTTTTAAGGAGAGCTATAGAATTACTCCATACCTTCGTTAGAGAAAGCGTTCATCCCGTGACCGCGGCTACGTTCGGCGACTGACTGTCGCCTCGAGCCCAAGCTCATTATCAACACTCACGAACAATTATAATCGGGTTGAATAACTACAATTGTTAAATTACAGCTATAGTAGATTCTAGGTTACAATGTTGCGGGATTATCCAAAATTCCAAAGTCTCCGGTGTTCTTTCATCTCCGACATATATATATATATATATCATACATAAATATTTAAAAGAAAAAATAATAATAAGGAACCTCTGATGGAAATACCTCCGCAAACATTGTTCGAACGTCGATCACCGAAACCTAGGGAAACAACAGGAAAGGGAAAACATCAAAATCGCAAAAACAAACATAAGCGTACCCCCAGCGGACCACCACCCCGTGGGGGATGGCATTATAAATAAGCAAAGCAACGTAGAGCAGCACAATAATTATCATTATCATCCTGGTGAATACTTTTATTACATTATTCTTTGCTCATTATTATTCTGGTAAACATTCTTATTACGCTCATTATTCTTCGCTCATTATTATAGTGATCATTGTTATTACCGTTCATTATTCTTTGTTCATTATTATTGCGATCTTCGTTATTACGGTTTATAATTATTTTGTTCACTCTTTGTTAATTGTATTGTTACTATGTTCGTTATTGCGCTCATTTTTAGAAATTTTGTATAGTATTTTGCGCTCCGGGGTCTTTAGTTTTTCGGTCAAGAAAAGAGAGCCGCGACTAAGTAAAAAGAAAATTTTATCTTTGAACGCGCATTGTAATTGCGGTATTAATCCAGGTAGTAAATTGTTCTGTCCGTATCGAAATAGATAAATAAAGTAGACGTTGATAGTAAACTATATTCGAGTTCAAGTAATAAACCCAGTAAAACCTTCGACGACCAACGGAGCAGCTGAGGTAAATGGCGCCAGACAGCGCCTACTCCTCAAGGTAAGAAAATTAATTTTGAGAATTTCCTTCTTCTCCGATAATTTCGTTGCCCTCGAGAATCGAATTAGAACTTCGTATCATCGGTCTCGTTTTATTTTCGCGGACGCTTTCGAAGATAGAATCATTATTCAAACTTTAAACAAAAGAGTTGTCCGCTGTGTCGGCTTGTGCGAACGGTGTTTTCAGCTACTGAAACATCCACTGATCTTCGCATTCTTCCTCCCATCGTTGGCAAAATATTGCCCGTCTTTGGGCAAGGCTTGCGAAATCACACAAATCCCGCACAGGAAGGACTATTAAATACATCGTCGGGGTCAATCGAAAATTAAGAGCTATACCGGCGTTGCTATTAACCGATTTTCTTGCCATCGTTGCATGCGATTATAAGAGAGAAATAGCAGAACAATTTCCCTTCGGAAATTTAACCAAAGGATCGTTGGCTGTGTTGGTTTGTGCAAACGGTGTTTTCGATTATCAAAAACACCCGTCGATCTTCGCATTCCTCCTCCCACTGTTGGTAAAATACTACCCGTCTTTGGGCAAGGCTTGCGAAATCACACGTGTCCCACACAGAGAGGATCGTTAGATTCATCCTCGATTATTAAACTCAAAAGGCAAGAAAATCGTGGTAACAGAATCCATCGTAGTAAATGATTTGAGTTTCGGTTCTAACGGCAAACTACTACAGCGAAATTAAAAGAGAAGAAGAAGTCAAACGTAAAAATAAATTTATATAAAACAACGAAAAATCTCACATTCCTATCCAATCCAGCAGCGCTAAAATATATGTATCCGGCTAATAAAATATATATATAAACGTAATAATCTAAGCAATCCTACATTCAAATAAAAATCCGCTCAATGAGGACAAATATTTATTGTTCACAGCTTTAATCCTCTCCCGTGCCAGTATCCCTGCACATAGCAGGTTAGCCGAAAGTGGAATTCGTTTACCAGTTGCATTAAGCGTCAGTTAACGCTACCCATTAAACGAAAAAATAATAAAAGTAAAATATTTTGAAATAGTCTTTAGACTATTTCCGGTGGCAGCAACTACCGTATTAATTAGAAATCTAAATCAGTATTACATACACAATAATATCATTTCAATTTATCTCCCTTCAGATTAAACTCAAACTCAACAAAAAAAAAATTTTCAGTAAAATTTAAATTTAAAATTTGAACGATGTCAATAAGCTAATACGTAACAATTGCATTTGCAGTGCAAAATGGAGTTCAACGAGCGCTTAAACGTCGAAATATCCCCAACGGGAAGGAAATGACGGCTAGATTTCATCGAAATCAAGGAAATCTTCGCGATTTGTGAGCTATTTTGCTTGTTTCTACGCTTAAACGGTAGTGCATTGCATTAGCAGTGTAAAATGGTGTTCAACGAGCCCTTAAACGTCGAAATATCTCCAACGGGAAGGAAATGACGGCTAGATATCATCGAATTCGACGAAATATTCGCGATTTGGGAGCTATTTCGCTTGTTTCTACGCTGAAACGGTAGTGCATTACATTTGCACTGTAAAATGGGGTTCAACGAGCGCTTATACGTCGAAATGTCTCCAACGGGAAGGAAATGACGGCTAGATTTCATAGAAATCGACGAAATCTTCGCGATTTGTGAGCTATTTTGCTTGTTTCAACGCTTAAACGGTGTGCATTACATTTGCAGTGTAAAATGGAGCTCAACGAGCTGTTAATCGTCGAAATATCTCCAACGGGAAGGAAATGACGGCTACATTTTAGCAATATCGACGGAATCTTCGCGATTTGTGAGCTATATTGCTTGTCTCGACGCTTAAACGGTAGTGCATTACATTTGCAGTGTAAAATGGAGTTCAACCAGCGCTCAAACGTCGAAATATCTGCAACGGGAAGGAAATGACGTCTACATTTCTTTGAAATCGACGAAATCTTCGCGATTTGCGAGCTATTTTGCTTGTCTCGACGCTTAAACGGTAGTGCATTACATTTGCAGTGTAAAATGGAGTTCAACCAGCGCTCAGACGTCGAAATATCTCCAACGAGAAGGAAATGACACTTTGTTTTCATCAAAATCGACGAAATCTTCGCGATTTGGGAGCTATTTTGCTTGTTTCCACGCTGAAACGATAGTGCATTACATTTGCAGTGTAAAATGGAGTTCAGCGAGTGCTTAAACGTCGAAATATCTCCAACGAGAAGGAAATGACAGTTAGTTTTCGTCAAAATGGACGAAATCTTCGCGACTTGCGAGGTATTTTGCGTGTTTCGACGCTTAAGCGGTAGTGCGTTAGATTTGCTGTGTAAAACTGAGTTCAACGAGCGCTTATACGTCGAAATGTCTCCAACGGGAAGGAAATGACGGCCAGATTCCAT